>NC_143557.1:34102500-34402500 GCF_054136105.1 Typopeltis vanoorti | reverse complement strand
TCTTCATATGTTAATTTTTCTGTATTTCTATCCACTTTGTATAAGTAAAACTAGTAGAAAGTAATGATATTACTTTTATAAGAGTGCACACAAAAAATATATTTTGCAAATGCTCTCACCATTACAAGAGCTATTGATAGAAGTAGAACAGCAATGTGCCAATATGTATCAGTGACTAGGCATGCATAAATCATTGCTTATAAAATCACCAGCATAATGAATAGGTGGATTAGCTAGTTCCTGTTATTAAATGCCATGTTTATGGTGATATGGCAAGAGACACATGTCAGAAAAACAAATCATAATGTTAATATTATTGTGTGAAAAACTTAATTTAAAATTTTTGAATACTCTTTTAAATTAATAAGTAATGTAATCTCTGAGCAAGGCATTCATTTTATAGTTATATTCACTACTATCAGTCACTGCACCGGCATTATATTACCCTCATCTACCCTTGTAATGAATTTTGTATATGGATGTGCACAGCACACATGCACAGCTTACGAAGAGTAGAGAGATGGAGAGAGAGATTTCTTTGGGTGGTGAAGCTAGCATAGCATTGTTAGCTGCATTGAGACTGATGCAGTTCACAATTTCTGGAGCCAAGTTGCAGACATTATGTTCTGTATCTGTCGTGAGATCTAATGTAGGAACTTGATGATCCTTTGATTAACTTTGCGGTGAATTTTTTGGGCCAAGGCTGCTGACAGATCCTTCAACAAGTCTTTTGGAAGAAAGATACATGACAACTTAAGTAGACTTGATATTTGGCTGGGAATTAAAACTACAAAGGTTATCCTGTTTCTTAATGTGTTTGTTCCTTATTTTAAGAAATTCTTTGTGAGCAGATTTATTAGAAATATCTGACAAAGCTCTGAGTTAAGAACAGAAGAGTTCTTGTGGCTTCATTAGTTGCAGAAGCATACTATGAGTGGTTGAAATGTTTTCTTATAGCATAGCAATGCTAGTATGCTTGTATATATGGAGACCTTTTGGAGAATGGAATTTGATTTTAAACTTAGGCCTGGTTGGCCGAGTGGTTGGCGTATCTGCTTTCCAGCCAAAAGGCTGCAGGTTCGAATCCTGCAGTGGGCATGGGTGTTTGTGATTGTCATTGAAAATACTAGTGGTGATGAGCAATAGATGACATTGTGGCATTGTTATAGTTGGTGGATTGAATGGTGGAGCAGTGCCCTCCCTCAATGAGTCCTTGGACTACCTGGAGGTGTCACATAATAATAATAATAATAATAATAAAAAAACCTGTACTTGCCATATCCAGAACTTGAAAGAAATATAATCTTTACACTACTCTCAAACTCTGTATCAAGTTGAAGTCTCTTACCAACTGCTTTTACCTGTTGTACGACAGTAGATACAAACATGAAATTCTGCTTTTTGTAATCAGGAGTAACACGATTTTAAAATCTAATCCAACCTCACTAAATATGGTTGTGTGAAAATTCTCCAAGATATAGTAACTGTAATTCTTATATCTGTCACCTAACATCCAAGGCTGATTACTAGATCCCTCAGAGTTGGATCGTTAGGGACATCAGCTATTTAGTTTAATCTCTTACATTAATTTTAGTTGTGTGTATATTGAAATTTTTATGTTGTATTCCGTGATATCTCTGTTGATATGTCCTTGGCCAGTCCATAGTGGAAATGAGAAGAGACTTATGACATTTGAAATGACCTGCTTTAGGAAGACAAATAAAACATCCTGAATGTACCCAAAAACCAATGGGATGGTATGATTACCTTGTTGGACCTATGTTTCATTCAGGATTGCTCCATGAGTGTAGGTTGCAAAGATACCTCCAATGATCTCGATCTTGAACCTCTCTCTCTCTTTCCATGTTATACCCATTGATTTCACTAATGGGTCTTCCTAGTTTTCTCTTTATTCTCGGTTGCCAATTAAGTATTCTATGTCCATCTGTTATCTCTGAGATTTGCTATATGGCCTGCCCATCTCATTTGGTTTTCATATACTGCAGTTACCTCATCTTTACACCTGATCTCTCTCTCTCTTAGTTCTGTATTTCTAACATGTTCCATTTTGCTGATGTCACAAATGCTATGTTCTATTGCATGCTAAGTTATCCTTAGAGTCTCTTCTTGTCTTGTTGTGTTCCATGTTTCTGATCTGTATGTGAGTGATGGAAGAATGTCACTATTAAATAGTTTTGTCTTCTTAGAGATGGAAAGATTTGGATCAGTAAGTGTGTCTTTTAATCTGTTGAATGATAGTCATGCTGCTTTCTTTCGTTTTACTAGCTCTTCAGATAAATCGTTATTCATTTTTATTGTTTGACCTAAATAATTCTAAGAGTTAATCTGTTCTATAGGGATGTTATTAATACATAGGTGACTGACTGTCACTTGTGTAGATGTTTTTAATCCATTTTGTTTTTTCTAGATCCATTTATAAGCCTATCTCACTGCTGATTGTGTATATTTTTTTGTCCATTTCTTCTAGATCTTTTGGGTTTTGAGATATTAGTACTACATCACTGTAAAACATAAGAATTCCTCCATTTAGGTCTATTTTTATCAGAATATGTTGTAAAGTGCTGGTAAATAGGTTTTGGGAAATCACATCGCCTTGGTGGATCCCTTTCTTTATATCTATATTTATAGGTTGATTAAATAGGATTATTTGTGGTCAAATTTTTGTTAATTTCTTTTATCATGTGGATGTAAGTAGGATCCATGTCCATTGTGTTCTATGGTATCAGATGCTTTTCAGAATCAATAAAGAGGAAACATAGAGAGATTCAGTATTCTCTGTATTTTTCTTTAATTGTGAAATGACCTGGATATGATCTATTGTGGAGAAGTCACTTTTGAATCCTGCTTGCTCTCTGCTGGAGTTGTCTTCGAGAGTAGTTCAGATTCTTTTCAGGATTTCATGATTTTATATATGTGAGAGAATAGACAGATTTTGAGGTCTTCCATTCCTTTGGAATCTTTCCTTCTTTCAGGTACCACATGAATGTGGTAGCCAAGGCTTTGAATATAGTTAGTCCACTTTGTTAGATTTCTTCGGCCTTAACATGATCAAGTAGGCTTTATCTTTATTCATTTTCTTAAGGGTGTGTTCTATTTCATTAGGAAGTGCATTTGGTATATTTCTTGGTTTTGAAATGAGAGGTTCTGAGACTTGGCATTCAGTTGCATAAAGGTCATCATAGAAATTCTGCACAATTTCTTCTCTCTTGTTAGTATGTTTTTCTCCATTTTGATTCTGTAGAGCAGATGGAATCGACTGCTTAAACTGTAAGTATTTCTCCATTTTTTTTTTCAGACTGTTTTTTTTTTGTGCTGCTTCTCTTAGATTTTGTATTCTGAAAGCTTTATAGTCCTCTGGAATTCTTTTCCTTAGTAGCTTACAGATAATTTTGTTTTCTAGATTTCCTTGGGACTTCTTATTTCTTTTCTCTTTTTCAGTAGTTCTGTGGTTTGAAGTGAGTCATTCTCTTTTCTTTTGTTTCGCTAGAATTTCTGTTTTTTTTTCTTATTTTTTTCACTCAATGAAAAAAACACTTGTGCCTGAAGTATCTTCAGGACTGGGGCAACTCGTGGTAAAGGTAGTATAAGTTCTCATCACTTGCCTTAGTGTCTTCCATAATGCAAAGCACATCTCCTTGTGGACATGTATAATGCTATGCATTAAGGGAAGGGCCACTCCCAGACCGGTTTCGACCCTTATTGAGGTCTCATCAGTGGGAGCCAGACAGAGGTGGTGCTACCAAGGTGGAAGTAATGGAGAAATCATATTCACCTATACGAGTTGCCATAAGGTGTCACACCTTATTATTATATTACTCTGGACTAAAGAAAGATTTTGGAAGTTTTTTCACTTGGTTAGACTATAAATTTTATATTTGACTTCTCCATTACTTCCACCTTGGTATCACCACCTCTGGGTAGTGGCCCTTCCCTTAATGCATAACATTATACATGTCTGTAAGGAGATGTGCTTTGCGTTATGAGAGATACTAAGGCAAGTGATGAGAACTTATACCACCTTTACCACGAGTTGCCCAAGTCCTGAAGTACTTCAGACGCAAACTTTGTTTTCTTACACTTGGATAAAGGATTAAACTAAATATATAATTTATAGTCTAACCAAGTGAAAAAACTTTCAACATCTATCTCTAATCCAGAGTAATTTAATAATGTGTGACACCTTTTGGCAACTCGTATAGGTAAATATGACTTCTCCATTACTTCCACCTTGGTATGGCTTTGGCTCCCACTGATATGCTTTAGTGCAGAAGTGGTCCCTTTCCTTGAGGTATGAGAGACTCTTCTTGGGGTAGGTTTTTTTGTCTGTCTCTGAGTGGGGTCACTGCTGAGATTATGGCTCTTTCTGGTGGTGGGGTGAGCCTGCCACTAGGTAGAGCCAACACTAAGAAGTTCTTCTTGGTGACAGGGTGAGCCTGTCACTAAGTGGAACAACGCTAAGTTGGACGATCCTTCAGTCACTTGTAGGGAGTGGTCTGGGGGACTGCCTAATTTTTAGAGAGGTCTTTACTTAAACAGCACCTCAATAAAGGTCGAAACCGGTGTGGGTAGCTCTTCCCTTAATGCATGGCATTATACATGTCTGCAAGGAGATGTGCTGTGCATTATGGAGATACTAAGGCAAGTGGTGAGAACTTATACTACCTTTACCACGAGTTGCCCCAATTCTGAAGCTACTTCAGTTGCACACTTTGTTTGCTTACACTTGGATAAAGGATTAAACTAAATATATAATTTATGTTGAAATATGTTTTGCTTATTGTACCAACATTTTGTACTAGTCTTCTTCAGTCTGTTAAAATGTAGTCTATTTCATTTTTTGTGTCTCCATTCAGTGATTGCCAAGTTCATCTTCTTCTTCCTGGGCATTTGTTGGAAAAAAGTATTCATAATAAAAAATTCATAATGTTCAGCTGCAGCTAATTTGGCTAATCTCTCTCCTCTTCTCTTTCTCTCTCTCCAGACCATTTGGATCTATAAAGTTTTTTTGTTTTGTTTTCTGCATCCTATTTTGGCATTAAAGTCTCCATCAATGAATGTATATGTTGACTTGTAAGTTAATGCCTGTTCGAGATTCATGTTGAAGTTTTATGTTTCTTGATTATCGGCTATGGATGTTGGAGCATAGCAGGATATTAATTTTTTTGTAATATTATTCTCTAATCCAGTTAGTTACACACCTATTCTTTCAGATATGATGTTTCAAGAAAGGATCAACTTGGTGAGCTTAGGTTTTAACTACTTCTGATGTTAAACCTAACAACACCTCTGCCTTGTTTACCACTGTTTGTGGATACTTACAGGAATTTCTATGAGACATCGCACACCATCTTGCTGTTAGTTCTTTTAATCTTTTTGTTTTGTTCATTAGGAGAATACCTAAGTTGATATTGGTTAGTTCTGTGATTAATAAATCTATTCTGTAGTCTCTTGCCAAAGTTCGAGTATTGGGGGTGCCAATTGCCCGTTTCAAAGCTCTAATAGGTGGCCTACCTTCATCTGCAATATTCTTAGCACCCCTTGTCCTGCTCAGTGCCTTACCACCATCGTAGAGAAGTGAGTGTGGGCCATGCAGGACTTGGTGCTGTGTCTGTTGCTGTAATAATGGAATCTTTGCTATAGTCAGATATACACTTCTCCTGACTAAGGTTCTGAAGTGTTCACCAGAGCTCTGTTAGTGTTATTGGGTCCAGGCCCAATGGTGCCTAGGATTCACAACCCCCCCCCCAGGGTGCACCACAGAGAGGTGGACTTTGCACCCCATGGTGATGGTATGAAATTATTCTAATCATCAAGAAACTATAATAGAAGAAATCATCAGTAAACAACTCTTTGGAGGTGGGCTTGTGATACAGGATGAACTCAGGAATACTCTCCACACTTCTAGTACAGAGAAGAATTGAAAAGTCAAGACCAAAAGAAAGGCCTTTGCATGAAGTGGATAGAAATCACAAAACCTATATCAAGGTTCACGAAGTATAGACAGTTATTTCATGAAGTCAACAATCAACAAAGATGGTGAGTGTGCCTTAATGTAAGCCTTCTTCCATCACCAGTGGTAGAACTCTAGGGAGTAGTAAGATAATGAGTTAGTGCTGTAATATAATATTCTTAAATTATTATTTATTTATTACTTTGTGAATAATATTTTACATTTTTTAATTGAGCATTGTGTAATTAGTTAAATTAAACAGTTAGAAGGTAAGAAATTAATACTCTGTTTAATATTTTTTGCAATATATAGAAAGGACAACATCTTTTACCTTTTCTACAAGCTTTTTTGGCATCAACTGAAGCAGCAAAACCCAAACCAAGGTAAGGATGCAGAAAATGAAATTTAAAAAAGAATTTCCATTTCATGTGTTGCTGCCAATTTTTAAATTCTTACATCATATATTATTATTATTATTACATGACACCTCCAAGGAGCCCAAAGACTCATCGAGGGAGGGCACCTACTCTACAACTCTCCATCTCCACCACTCAGTCCACCAACTACAGCAAACTGCATCATCTACACCAATGCCATCTACTGCCCACTAGTATTTTCACAGACAATCACAAAAATGCATACCCATGGCAGATTCGAACCTGCAGCTTTTTGGCTGTAGAGCAGATACGCCAAAGCCAACCAGGCTGGCATATATACATATATATTGCATTATATTGACATTTGTATAATGTTTTCTTTTATCTCATTCAGTATATCTATTCCTTCATTTTTTTTATGCTAAAAATATTATATTCTATTAATATACCACACTTATTATTCTTCTACCCTCCTACCAGAAAATTTGTTAATCTAGGAAGTCACCAAGTACAAAAACTCCATAAATTACCAAGTTCGTCTTATGTTCGCCTAATGAAGTAAATGTAATACTATGAAATGTATTAGAAACTGGTTTTATGTTTTTGAGAAGAAACTAGCCTCAAGGCTGTTGGGTAAACTCACTGCTAGAGATTTATTATTTATAACACCCAGTGTTGAATATGTTGAATCAACATATTCAACACTGGGTGAGCTTTACACTAATACTACTGTGGTCTGATAAAACCACTATAACTCAATCTTTTAAGGTTACACGGTGATCAGCATTCATATTTCTGAATTTAGGGACACAAAACACACGTGTTGAAATGATTATTTTACTTATTATTAATAAAATAACAATTTGACGTTTCGACCCCTGTATTAAGGTCATCATCATCAGGATATATGTGTATAGGGAAACAAGCTACATACTCTGTACTGGTAAATTAAATCTATGCTGTTAATTAATCTTTTTCTTAGCCTGACCTCTAGCAATAATTGATTTAAAAAAAATAAAAGTTATTTTTTTTTAAATATATATATGTATATCCATTCTATATACAGGGTGTTCGGGATAAATTTGACATATTTATAATTAATTATATTTTTCCGTAAGTTACATGTATTAACACACACTTCTCTTCATTTAAAAGTTTGGACCCTTCTTCATTCATATACAAGATGTCAGAAAGGATGGATAGCTGGAACCCACCTGAATCATGGAAGAGAATAACTTGTATCATGATGATTCGTGCCCGCCATCAAAATAAGGATATTACGACTGCTGCCCAATGCTCCCTGAATACAGTAAAAACAATCAGGCATGAACTAGAGACTTGCAATGGTGACTACGAGGATGTAGCAAGAAGAAAGATCCCTAGCAGACGATCTGATTGCGTTCGTACAGCAGAATTCCTCGCAAATCTGCAGGAACAGGTGTTGAAGAACCCTGGCATTGGAATTCGGGCTTTGTTCGTGGAGTTGCTAACTGTAGTCGAGCCCTGGATAACAAGGGTAGCCAATGGTAGGCCGTATGTATGGCAGCAGGATTCGGCCCCTTGCCACACCTCTGGGAAAAGTCAAAAATGGTTGTCTGAAAATTTCTACGACTTCACCAGTCCAAATGTTTGGCCTCCAAACTCCCCAGACCTTAACCCCATGGATTATTTTGTATGGGGCGCAGTTGAAAAAGACACCAATCGCACTTCCAGTAATACAAAAGCCCAGTTAATGGATAAAATTAAAACAGTTTTTGCGGCCCTTCCCAGGGAGACTGTAGCATCAGCTTGTTCGAGGTTCCGAAGCAGAATTGAAGCTGTGATCGATGCTAATGGTGGTTATTTTGAGTAAATCTTGTTGATAGTATTGTAATTAACTCTGCCTGTAATGTTTTTTTGTCAATTCATTAAATTTAATAGATACAAAGAAGATTTTCTTTTTCCTTACGAAACTGTCAAATTTATCCCGAACACCCTGTATATATAAAGATAAGCCGAAATTTGAAACGTTTTTTGTGACGTGCCGATAAGCATTCAGCTTATCGGCTAATTTGTTAAGCCGATAATCCGAAGGCTTAAAGATAAGCTGAAATTTGAAATGTTTTTATGTCACGTCTTCATTGTTTTGAAACGTCAAACAATGTGTTTGCCTTCATGAGACAACAATTTGTTATTTTGTTTAAAAATATATATGATATATCATTTCAGGATTACAACAATCAAACTCTGTCGACCATTAGAACAGTATGTGTTAGTATTCATTACTGAAATTAGCATAACGCACACGTCATGACTGATTATATAGTAAATATTTTATTTTCATTTCATGATTTTGAATAATTAAAGTGAGGTTCATAAAGACCCGGCCTACCAGCCCGGAATTTAGGGAATATATATATAAATTATAATTAATAAATAAAATAAGTAACAAAACTACAATAAACTCTGCTAAAGTCCTCATGTACTAAGATTCTTCTGGATTTGTACAGTTCAGATTGTTATACTATGATTTTCTTCAGGACTTGTACAGTTCAAGTTGCTATGGAATGTTAAGGGAAAAAAAAAACACCACACCAAGTCTTCTTGTATTGGGATATTTCTTTGGCTTGTTCTGGTTTGCTATAAAGGTTGCAGATCGGTCCTCCACATTCTTGGAATGGTTAGGCCATCATTTTTTGTTCAGATTTGGGTTATGTTTGAGCATTTCACATGCTTCTTTGAATTTCCTCTCGAACCAGGTTTTGGTGCAGTGTAGGGACTTTGTATTTTTCCAATAAATTCTGTGGTATATTTGGAGTGCATGGTCAGAAAGGCTGGTTTTTCCAAAATGGAGATATTTAATGTGTTGTTTATGTTCATCTTTCCTAATTGGGATGGTTCGCCCTGTTTCCCCTATGTATGGTAGGTTACATGTGCATTGTATTTTGTGTACCCCTGGGTGGGCTAGGTGTGGAAGAGGATCTTTGGAAGAACTGAGTAGGTGTCTTAATTTTGTTGGGGGTTTAAAGGTGGTTTTGAGGTTGTATTTGTGTAGTGTTCTGTGTATTTTTTTGGAAATGCCTCTAACATATGGTATGGCAATAGCATTCTTGAAATCTTTTTTGTTTTTACTAGTAACTCTGTGGAGGATCTTGTGAATAGTTTTTTACTGTATCCATTTTTTATAAACGTATGGTTGATGATCTTGTGTTCCTGATTTAGAGCTTGTTCATTTGAACAGATAGTTTGAGCTCTGTGTTTAAGGGTGCTTATGACCCCTAGTTTTTGTGTTGGGTGGTGATAAGAATTTTTCTGTTTGCACTGGCCTGTGTGTGTAGGTTTGTGGTAGACCAAGAAGGAGAGACAGCCTGAGGGGAAGACGTGCGACGAGTGTGTCTAGGAACGGAAGACAGCTGTTTTTTCAATTTCAATGGTGAATTGGATACATTTGTGTTGTTTGTTCAGGTGACTAAGGAATGTATTTAGTGCTTCGCAGCCGTGGGACCGAATGGCAAAAATATCGTCGACGTATCTGAGCCGAATTTTGGGCTTTAGGCAGGCTGACTCTAGAGCTTGTTGCTCAAAGTCTTCCATATAAAAGTTAGCAATTGGGGAGGAAAGTGGTGAACCCATGGCTGTACCCTCTTTTTGAAGGTAAAAATTGTTTTGCCATACAATATATCCGGAGCGGAGTACTTGGGCAAAGAGGGCTGTGATGTCGTGTGGAAATATGTTCTGTAGGAGTAAGATAGTATCATTGATCGGGACATTGGTGAAAAGGGAAGTTATGTCAAAGCTAACTAATAAATCTTGGTAGTTAAGTGTAATGTTTTTAATTTTGTTTATGAAATGTCGTGTATTTTTTATGTAGGAAGGGGACTGACCTTCCAATTCCTTGAGTGTGGAATTGGTAGGTCATTTTTTGGCTAAGTGGTAATTTGGGTTGTCGATTCCTTCAACAATCGGACATAGTGGTGTGTTTGTTTTGTGTATTTTTGGCAGGCCATAAATTCTGGGCACGCGGGCATAATGAAGTATTAATTTTTTTGTTGTTTCTTCTGGCCATGTGTTAATGGATTTAATTAAGTCAGTTGTTTTCTTTTTGATACGTTTTGTGGAGTCGTAGTTTACCATTTCGTAGGTGTTGTGGTCCGATACCAAATGGTTCATTTTCTCTATGTGAGTTGTCCAATCTAAAATGACAGTGGCATTCCCTTTATCTGCTTTTGTGATTATAATGCCCTGGTTATTTTTTTAAGGATTTAAGGGCCTGTTTTTCCGTTGCTGCTTAGTTTTTTGTTTGAATTTAGTATTGATTTAGTAATGGAAACATCTGTCGAAGAGATACAATGCAGAAATTGATGTTCTATGGGATAGTGGCTGAAAAGGGTCTGTAAGAGAAGTGTCATTTATCAACTGGATTGCGCTTTTCTGAACAGTATCAAGAATTTTTAGGGAGGTCTTAGGTTTACCACCTTCGTACATGAGAGTAGTATTCCAATGTTAGTCAGATTTGGGATTTCTAGTGATTGTTTGGCAGTGAAGTACCCTCTTTACTTGAAAAAAATGACAAGATTTGTGGAAGCTGTTGATGATACAAAAGTGATATGATTGTACCAGGAAAAAGAGTCAGTCTGATAAGAGATTTTAGAGAGATTAACATTATCAACAGAAAGTGGAGATCTGTAGTCCATTTTATGGGAAAACAAACAAAGCATGTTTTGGAAGCATTGCAGTTGACTATGTTGCTTTCACCCCAATGATGGATACTGTGAAGATCAGTGTTCAGGGCACTTATTATATTCCTGTCAATACCAGCGTCACCAGGACAGAGTCCTGAGAGACACTGGTATTGACAGGAAAGTCTGAGGCGAGGACACCATCCACCATTACTTGTAAGGATTGATTTGAGAGAAAACTGGTGATCAATTTACACAAGGACGAAGGCAGTCCAAATGATGGTAACTTGTTGAGATGCCTTCGATTCCAGACCCTATCAAAAGCCTTGAAGATATCAAGAGCAACAGCATGGGTTTCTCCAAGCCTTTCTATCGAATCAGTGGTGAATTACCCAATAGGTGCACTAAGCACGCGCCTAGGGCCTCATCATCTCGAGGGGCCTTGGAAATTACATAGCAAGAAGATAATATGCCTCTAAAAATTTAGTGAACGTTTATATTTATTATTTGTTAACTACAAATAATGAAATGCATTTCATTATTTATAGTTAATAATGAAATGCATTTCATTATTTATAGTTAATAACGAAATTGCAACTAGGGCCTCAAAGGAACATAATCCGCTACTGTGTGGAATGGGTCAAAATGTGAGTGACATAGGCCAGGAGATCTCCTGTGGATCTGGAGTGATAAAATCCATACTGGTGGTCACTAATTAGATAGTAGTTCTCAAGGTGTTGAAGAAGCTGACTGTTGATAATCTTCTACATTACTTTAGACAAAACTTATATAAGGGAAAAGATTAATAGCTAATGATAAACATTTATTTCCTTTTTTTGGGAACTGGTTGTATACAGGTTGTATGGGGGTATCCATGTTCAGTTTAAATACCTCTACCTACAGACAGCACCCATTTTCATTACCTGTCTGTTTGCTTGGTAACCAGGAGCGCAACTTTTAACGAATTCCAATGTAGCATCATTTGTTCAGCCATATTTGATAGTTGAGAGTATTGAATGTTTTGGTGAAATTTAGGTATATCGAATCTTATTATTATTATTATATATTATTATTAACTTGCATACAGTTTCAGTAATATCTTCTAATAATGGTACTTATGGTATTTTGGATTATGTATTGTTCTAGGAGGATTACAAAACTGCTTATAGAAAACAACATATTCTAGTGTGTATTATTTTTTTTTTAGGGTTTTTTGAGATGACAGGTAAATTGGCAGTAAGTCTGTAGGTTTTGTAGGTCATTTCATTTATACTGTTTATAGAGAGGAGTAAGTACCGCTATTTTCAATTTCTGGGAGATAATACAAATATAAAATTTTGCAATATTTAGTTTCAAAGTACCAGATGTAGTTGGTCAAAGCTTGTTATAAGGTCTGTTAGTCAGATGTTATCTACCCTGTGGACTGTTTGGCATTTAGTCGTGTGTGTGTGTGTGTGTGTGTGTGTGTGTGTGTGTGAGAGAGAGAGAGAGAGTGAGTGAGTGAGCATCTTGCAATCTGAGTCTGGAGATGGATGGAAAGTATATAGTTTGCTGCTAATCATGATGGTTTTGTTTTTTCAATGGACATGATTAGAAAGAGATATCTGTTTTGAGTAGTGTGATGTTGTTTACAAAGTTATAGCTGAATTATTCGGATAGACTTCATATATCATCCACAGATTGTTCTTGAAAATGGAGCTGTTTTGATATATAGAATATAATAATAACAATTATTATTATTATCGCATGGGCACCTCCATGGAGTCCTAAGACTTGTTGTGGAAGGCCATTTACGGCATTGCACCGAGGTCAGTAAAGAAACTTGATATCATTTATCATATCGAAGGCATCTCAACAAGTTACCATCATTTGGACTGCCTTCGTCCTTGTGTAAATTGATCACCAGTTTTCTCTCAAATCAATCCTTACGAGTAATGGTGGATGGTGTCCTCCCCTCAGACTTTCCTGTCAATACCAGTGTCTCTCAGGACTCTGTCCTGAGTGACACTGGTATTGACAGGAATATAATAAGTGCCCTGAACACTGATCTTCACAGTATCCATCATTGGGGTGAAAGCAACATAGTCAACTGCAATGCTTCCAAAACATGCTTTGTTTGTTTTCCCATAAAATGGACTACAGATCTCCACTTTTTGTTGATAATGTTAATCTCTCTAAAATCTCTTATCAGACTGACTCTTTTTCCTGGCACAATCATATCACTTTTGTATCATCAACAGCTTCCTCAAATCTTGTAATTTTTTCAAGTAAAGAGGGTACTTCACTGCCAAACAATCACTAGAAATCCCAAATCTGACCAACATTGGAATACTACTCTCATGTACGAGGGTGGTGCACCTAAGACCTCCCTAAAAATTGTTGATACTGTTCAGAAAAGAGCAATCCAATTGATAAATGACACTTCTCTTACAGACTCTTTTCAGCCACTATCCCATAGAACATCAATTTCTGCATTGTATCTCATCGACAGATGTTTCCAGGTCATGGAAATATCTGTCGAAGGCATCTTTCATTCCTTCTACATCATTTCTGTGTAAAAGTCTCCCTCATGAGGCATTTCCAAAGGACCTACATTCTTCAAAAGTTCAAGAAGAATATCAGTAGATTGCTGTATGCCTGACACCACCCTCACATGGTCTGTTTTGCTATAGGCTCTTCTGCCTTTTATGTGAGATATATATACACTGTCTGATCAAAAGTATCCAGAAACCTACTCAAAAATGTAATCGGACTTTTCCTGTGACACACTTTCCAGTAGTGGACATTAATATGGAGTGGGTCTACCCTTTGCTTCTATGACAACTCTAACTCTACCGGGGAGACTTTCTACCAGGTGTCAGTACGTCTCTGGAGGTATGGCAGCCCATTCCTCCTGAAGTGCTGTAGCCAGATCAGTTCATGATGTGGGTTGTTGCAAAATCGGCATTCTAATTCATCCCAAAGGTGTTCAGGTCAAGGGTCTGGGCTAGCCAGTCCATTTCTGGAAAGTTATTGCCCACAAACCATTCCCTTGCAGACCTTGCTTTATGGCAGGTAGCATTGTCATGCTGATACAGACAATAGTCATCACCGAATTGATCTTCTACCATAGACAGTACTCAGTGGGTCAAAATGTTCTTGTACCCTTCCGCACTGAGATTTCTGTATAGTGTTACGAGAGGGCCAAGTCCATTCCATGAAAAACACCCTGCACACTGTAATGCCACCTCCTCAAAATTTCACTGTTGACACTACACATGCTTGCAGGAATCGTTCTTCAGGCATTCGCCACACTGAGACCCTCCATCAGACTTCCACATGGTAAAGCGTGATTCACCACTCCATATCACACTTTTCAAGTTATCCATTGTCCAGTGGGGTCGCTCTTTACACCACTGCAGGTGGCACTTAGTGTTCACAGGAGAAATGTTTGGTTTATGGGCAGCTGCTCAACCATGGAACCCTATTCCTCTTAATTCTCAATGCACAGTCATAGTACTGGCTGGACAGTTAGTGGCACTGCGGAACTCCCAGGTGATTGTTTCACTCGATGTCTGGCAATTTCCACGAACCACCTTCTTCAACGCTCGACAGTCCCTGTCTATCATTAAACTTGCTCTACCCGACAGTGGTTTTGTTGTGGTAGTGCCTTCACGTTTCCACTTCACAATCACATCGCCAACTGTTGACTTGGGCAACTTGAGGAAGGTTGAATTGTCTCTGCAGATTTCTTACTGATGTGGCAACCAATAACTAGTCCACATTCAAAGTCACTGAGCTCCCTTGACTTACCCATTCTGCTCTAAATTAAAGATACCTAGAAATTATATACTTGGTTTAATCCTTTGTCCAAGTGTAAGCAAACAAGTTTGTGCTTGAACTATCTTCAGGACTGGAGCGAATCGTATATAGAAGCTTATAACTTCACATTACTTGCCTTAGTATCCCATAATGCAAAGCACTTATCCTTACAGTTATGTATAATGCTATGCATTATGGGAAGGGTCACTACCCAGACCATTTTCGACCGTTATTGAGGTCTCGTCAGTGGGAGCCAGACCCAGAGGTCATATGCAGAAGTCATATGAAAATATGACTTCTGCATTATTTCAACCTTGGTATCACCTCTGAGTCTGGCTCTAGATAACACTAACCACTCAGCCAGCAAGGCTGGCTATTAGTAATAGTGCTGATGTTTTGGATCTTCAAAAGGATTTGAATAAAATTTGGATCCACAGATGAAATGCTTCATATTCACTTGGTGGAATTATACTGGAAGAAGAGGAGGAAGCAAGGGGTCTTGGGATGATTGTGGATAGAGATTTAAAGTTTCATGGACATATTGCAAAAGTTTGGGAAGACATCTCAGAGAATTGCAGCACCATGAGTGATAAAAATGTGCCAGTCCGATTGTATAAAGGCTTTAATCAGACCACATCTGGCTTTCTGTGCTCAGATCTGGTCACTGGGATTTGAAGGGGATGAAGTAACCTTGGAGAGGATGTAGAGATGGATAACAAAAAAAAAATATCAGGACTGTACAACGTTGATTATGAGGATAGAATGAGGGCATGTGGACTGCAGAGCTTGGTGGGTAGAAAGTAATGGGGAGGATATAATAGAGACATTTAAAGTATTGAATGGTTATTATTGTATTAACACTGAGGAGATTTTTCATATGATAGAACATGGATAAGAGGCCATCCCTGGAAGTTGCAAATGGAGGTGGTGAGTAAAAGGGTAAGAAGTAAATTTTTTGCATGGAGAGTGGTAGGAATGTGGAATGCATTGTCTGAGATGGTGGTAAATGTGCAGACTGTGGATGAGTTTAAGGAGTAGTATGATAGACTTTGTGTTGACTTCCCATGATGAGTCTTGCGACTCCCACGGAGGTTAAGAAAATAATAATGTCTTATCTTATCTGAGTTTAGATATGGAGTTTTTGGTGAGCAATCTATGAGCAGATTTATGTCATGTTGCATATTTGTTTGGGCTATTCTTGCATTATTATGGATGGATATTATAGCTGTATCATCTGCGTATTGGAAGATCTTACCTTTGAGAGGTAGCTGATTAATATCATGCATGTAAATGTTGAACAGAGTTGGGGAGAGCATAGGTTACTGGTAGCTCTCTACTTTGGTTTGACCTGATACGTGTGATATGCTTTCTATTTTGAAGATAGTTTGTAAACCACCTGTGCAGAGGCCCATCTATTCCAACATGCCTTGGCTTTTCTGACAAGGTTTGATGTGTGAGTGTATCAAATGCTTTAGTTAGATCAATAAAGACTACCATGGCAGTTTTGTTTTTGTCTAAGGTGGTATTAATTACGTCTGTAAAGTCTTCCAAGAGAGAAGTTGTTCCCTTATTTTTCTGAAAACTGTATTGTGTTTTGGGGATAATATGAAAGTTCTCTGTATATGCTGTGAGTTTGTTTAGTACAATTCGCTCCATAATTTGATTGATAATTGGTAATGTTGCTATGGGTCTGTAATTGATGATTAAATTTCTTTTTCCATGTTTGTATATGGGTGTGATTATGGCGGTCTTTAGCATACTTGGTATCTGTCCTGTTTTAAATATTTTATTTATTAATTTTAGTAGGATAGGGCGTAAGCTAGTTGCATGTTGTTTGATATCCTTAGGTCTTATACTATAAATTCCTGGGCCTTTGTTTGGTTTGATTTGATCTATTACAGAGAGAAGTTCTACTTCTTTTATGGTTGGAAACCATACTGTTTGTTTTGATTGTGGTTCAAGTGGAGGATAACGTTTTGTGATTTGGGGGGGGCAGGATATTGCTGTGCAGTTCTTGGATAGAGTCTGCAAAATATTGGTTAAAGTCATTTGCTAGTTGTTGGATAGGTTTTGCATCTTTCATGAAGTGTGTTTTATGTTTTCAGAGGCAGTGGTGTTGGGAGCAGAATCTAGCATCTCTTTGATCAGATGCTGGGTTTTTTTTCATGTTGTTTTGTGCAGAGGTCAATTTGTCTCTGTAGTAGTTTCTTTTTGCATTTCTTATTTGTGTTGTAAGGCTATTCCATGTTATCTTATATTCAGTTTTTAAAGCTGTGTTATTTGGATATCACTTTAATTCTTTCCATAGAGCATCCTTTCTGTGTATTTCTAGGATTAAGTTTTGTGTTATCCAAGGATTTTGGGTTGTTCTTGAACAAATTCTGACTTTCTTTGCAGCTTTCTTATATTTCCTCTAGTGTGAGTTTAATGTTTTTGTATAAGATATCTGCTGAATCTGATGCCATGTGTTCCCAGTCGGTTTTTCTTATTTCGTGGTTGACTATTTCATTTATTATTGTTTTGCGTTGCTTTTCATCTGTGGAGTATTGCATGGATATTGTCTTGGTGTGCAAGTTTAGAGCAGTGAAGTAATGGTCTGCTACTTTGCACTTTATGACTGATGCAGTGTAACTGTTTGGTGGTGCTCGGATGTTTATATGATCTAGGCAGGAAGCAGTGATAGTATTTCCGAATATTTCTTCTCTAGTACATGATGTTATTGTTGGTATTAGGTTATACATGGATAGTGTGTCTAGGTATTATACAGTGTTCTGGTTTTCGTTTGCAATATTTATGTTTATGTCGCCGATTATCATTAGGTATTTGGTTGAGCATATTTCTTGGCATGAAAGCCAACAATTGAGTTCGTGCAAAAATTTTATCATGTTTAAGTTTGGTGGCCTGTAAATAGCATTTAGTTATGAGATGCTGTCTATTGGTGGTATTAGTGATTTCGATGCAAACGGTTTCAGCATGCTCAAACTGATAGACAGTTTCTTTTGCTATTAATTTATGTTCGATAAATATTAATATTTCACCCCCTCTTTTTTTTTTTTTTGGTGGCATGATCTATGTTGTTGGAAGCCTGGGATTTGGATAGCAGTCGCTTCATCATTAGTTATGGATACTTCTGTTAGGACCAATATATCAATAACACCGGTGTAATTCCTCAGATAAGCCTGTAACAATAACCAATGTTTTCGGCTGCTTCTGATGTTAATATGCAAGATTGAGAGTCCTCTCGCTTTTACTGTGTGTTGTTTCCATGCATCAAGCGAGTCAAAAGTACAATTGCTGATGTATTCTGGTGTAATTACATCTATCTGATGGTTCACATTCTTTGTTGTGTTGAGGTCTTCTTTTTGAACTAATTTGGAGTCTTTTATTTCACTCTGGCAGCCTATCTATGTCTTCCGAGCTTTTTATTTGTATAGACTTTGAAGATTGCGACTTTCTCAAGAATATCTTGCCATCTTTGATCCACAAAAATTGATTTTTTTTCTGTTTTTGCTTTTCTTGCTTGGCGATAATAATAATAATAATAATGTAAAAACATTAATGGAGAAGTTGCTACACACACTAGTTTCACCCTTAATTGAGGTCTCATCAGTAGGAACCAGACCCAAGAAGATAATACCATGGTTAAATCAATGTAGAAGTGATGAATTTTCAATATGCAAGTAGAAAAAAAAAGGTATATCACATTATTAAATTAAATGGAAAAGATATAGGTGTGGAAAAATTTTCCACTTGTTTACTTTGTATATTGTATATTGTTGTAATCAAGTATAAAATTAAAGTTGTTTTAATCCTATACCCACTCATAAGCATGAAGTAACTTTGCTCAACAAGTCATCTGTCTCTATATACAAATAGAATAGTTCTGAAGTTACTTCAATGCTTATGCTTTAAGCTTGGGTATAGGATTAAAACAAGAATATAATATCTTGAAAGAGGTTCTGGTTCCATTGTCTAAAGCCTTGATTAGACCTCCTATGGATTATTGTACACAGATTTGGTCCCCCTGGTTTTAATGGTGATGAAGATATATTGGAAAGAGTTTAGAGATGATTAACTAAGGTAGTTTTTGCAATGTTGGTTATGAAAAAAGATTGAGCAAATTGGAATCTTGTAGATAGGAGGAGATCAGAGGGGTATTACCAGATTAATATATATTTTTTGTATAGACTGGGACATCATGGAGAACAAGAGGTCATCCCTGAAAGCTGTATTAGGAGGGTGTGAACAGCCAGAGCGAGGAGCAGGTTTTTTTGTGTGGAGAGTGATATGTGTTTGGAATGCATTGCTTGATAGTGTGAATGAGTTCACAGCATAGTTTGGTGAGTATCATTTGTGACAGTGCGAATGGAAACTTTTGTGTTGACTGATGAGAATACAATAATCTACCATTTATGCAACCTTCAAAATAACAATCCTTTAATTAACTGACCATTGCAAGTCAACTGGCATCTGGTAGAACACCATGCAATTGTACTTCAGTTATCAGAACAATGAATTCTGATAATTGAAGGATTGGATAATTAGATTGCTGTACATACTAACAGGAGCACACAACAAGAAGGTGAGGATTAGATATTATTAACATCTGACCTCCATGGAGTCAAAGACTCATCGTGGGAGGTACATACTATCACACAGAACTCATCAAACTGTGTGCCTTAAATTGATTCAGTGTGTCTACACTCACAACACACTCTCTGGATCCTTTCTAACATATCCTCATCACCATGAAAATAGTGACCAAATCCATATCAGGCTTCATTAAGGCTTTATACAATGCAATCATAACCTCTTTATTTCTGCATGTCAGAGTCCTCCACATCATTGCCATTATCTGATGTGATGTCTTCACAACTTGTGTAATGTGGCCCCTGAATTTCAGATCTTCACCACCACTCCCTGATTTCTCATCTCCTCTACATCCTTTAAAGTTTCCCACCAAGTGTATATTTTGCATCCCATCGTTGCTTACATAATTTCAAAACCTTACACTTTGCAACATTGAACTGAACAGTTCCACTTATCTGCCCATGCATGCAATATAAGTACTCCTGTAAGGCTATAACATCTGATTGACTCTGCATTGCTCTCCCCAATTTTGCATCATCTGCAAGCAGCTGAATATCACCAGTTAATCCCATCCCAATATTATTAATATATAAATTGAACAACGATGGTACCAAAACCGATCCCTGTGGTACACTACTGACCTTCCTCTTTCAGGATACTGCACTCCTGTATACAACTTTCTGATACCTATCTGGCAGCCAGTCACTGATTCAATTTGGGAGTCTGTCAAAAGCTTTTGCAAAATCTAAGTATACCGCTGTATATGCATATCCATTGTCCAAGATCTCCCTTTAACAAACCCATGATAATAACCACAAAAAATACTGCTGTTATCAACATATTTCTGTATCCTAGTTCTCACCAATCTTTCTAGTACCTTCACCACAACTCCAGATATACAGATTGTTCTCTAATTTGTAGACACAGCCTGATCACTACTTTTATGCTACAGAACAATTTTACCTTCTGTGCTGTTGTAAGACGTATTAAACAGGCATGCAAATGCTACTGCCATTTCCCTGGAACATTCCCTTAAGACGTATGGTGATATAATCATATTACCTTATTGATATTAAGGTTTTGAAAGTTTATTTTTCACTTGGTTAGAATATAATAAATTTAGTTTAATCCTTTATCCAAGTGTGAGCAAACAAAGTTTGCACCTGAAAGTATCTTCAGGACTGGGGTAAGGTGGTGCAACACCAGGGAAACTCCTTGCAAAGGTGGAGCAAGCTACTATCTCAGTATCTCCCATAATGCAAAACACATCTCCTTGCGGATATGTCGAATGTTATGCATTAAGGGAAGGGTCACTACCCAGACTAGTTTCGACCTTTATTGAGGTCTCTTCAGGGGAGCTAGGCCCAAGTGGAGATACCAGCCAGAAGCAATGGCGAGGTCATCTCTACCTATAGGAGTTGCCAAATGGTATGCCACCTTTTTAATAAATTACTCTGGATTTAGAGAAAGATGTTGAAAGTTTATTTTTCACTTGGTCAGACTATAATAAATTTAGTTTAATCCTTTATCCAAGTGTGAGCAAACAAAGTTTGCGCCTAAAAGTATCTTCAGGACACCACCTTACCCCAGTCCTGAAGATACTTTCAGGTGCAAACTTTGTTTGCTCACACTTGGATAAAGGATTAAACTAAATTTATTATATTTATGATATTAAGGTTATTTATTTCCTCAAATACTACATACAACTAAGCCATCTTCTCCTATGTCCTCTACACTTAAGTTTCTCATGAGTTCACCCTGATGAGGATGAAACAACGTTATAATTCATCACTGAATATCTCAATAATGTCTTCTGCAACAGCTACCATTCAACCATTTTCATCCATTAATATTATCTTACCATAACATTCTTCTTCTGCTTGTCACATATCTAAAAACTCTCTAGGATATTTCTTCTCCTGATTTTCTAATTTCTGCTCATACTGCACTTTTGTTGTCCTTACTAACTTGAATCACTCTCATGGCTTGTTCTTCACACTCTTCTTGTAACTGATTTAGGTCAGAAGCTCCAGTAAGTTTTCCTTTCTATAAACGTCATGTGGAAGTCTCTGTACAGTTATCTAACTGTGACCCTTAAGTAACTCTCTTGCTCTCTCTTTTTATTAATTTTTAGACAGTTTGCAGTGATTATTGCCACCAATTACTTTTCTTTGTTTCAATATTTAGTGTTATAATTTCATGTTTGATTAAAATGAATGGCCATTACAATAACAAGTGCTGACATTAAGTAAAGCATATTGTAATAACATATGAATGAAAAGAGCATGCTTTTGCTCAATTGACATATAACAATTTTATATAAAATCCTTCTGGTGAAACTCTTGAAATAGAAACTGTAATTCGTGGCTTTGTTGTACTATTATCAATAATATATCTTTGTATAGATTACAGGTTAACATTCATTGTCTTTAGCTAAGTGGCACATGTTTATTGATTTCTGTGCTTTCATGCTGGCTCACTTATTTATTTACAGCAAACTTGATTGGAAAGAAATTAATGAATTAACTCCACCACCTGCTGAACAAAAGGTAACAATTTATGAATGTATTTTCTTTCTAGGAATATGTCAGTTATACAGTCTTCTTGACTTTATCAAAGTAATTCAGTATGTAATAGCTAGAGTTACATTGAATTAGTTCTTATTAGAGAATTTATGCAAGCAGTAACATAATTACTGGTAAGGCGCATCCATTCTAAGTGTCAAAAGATTGCCTCAGCAATGCCTGAGACAGGCTAATTCCTGTCTAATGTTTAAATTTTGGCTGATGGCCTTATATTTGAAACATGGAATATAAAAGCTTTATTTAAATCTAGATCCTTTAAATCTTTAATTGATGCATTAGCAAATTATAACATTCAGACCTTAGGTACACATTAAATGAGATGGCTGGGTCAAGGAAATGACAAAGATTATGGTTCTCTAAGGAAATGCAGGCAGGAAAGCTCCTAAGAAAACAAGTGTACTTTAATGGAGAAAGAATTGAGGAAGTCAGCAAGTTTGAGTACCTGGGATCCATTATTAATGTGAAGAGTTAGTGTTCAAAGGATGTCAGAAGAATGTTAAGAAATGCTAAAACAACAGTCATAGACTTGTCTAAAATCTGGAAGGATGGACCTATCGCCATAGGAACAAAGTTGAGGATTTTGGATGCAGCTATTTTTCCAACAGTGATTTATGGATGTGAGACTTAGAACCTAAAGAAGTTTGATAGGAAAAGGATAGCTGCTTTTGAGATATGTGATGTTACAGAAGGGGACACATTGAAGATATCATATACTAAAAAAGCAGACAAATGGATGGGTGCTTAAAAGGATTGGTAGAACTTTAAGGCTCCTTAAGGACATTGATAGGAGAAAGTTGAATACTTGAGACACATTGAAAGGATGGAAGGAGGACTTCTCAAAACAGAAATAGAAGGTAAAGTTCTTGGAAAAAGAGGAAGGAATAAACTCTCAATGGGATGGATAGTGTGTCTGGAACGACCGATCTTTAGAGAGTTGAAGCATCCAGAAAAGCATACAAAAGGGCCACTTGGCGAGGACTGGCGTGGCACATCACTGAGCATCTGATAATTTCCAATGAATAGATGAATGTTATGGGATGAAGGGGATATTACAGTTTATGTATAGTAATGCCAAAAGTATTCAGAATAATGGTGAGGAATTTTTGGCAGTAGATAGTTCAGCTTGGCAAAAAGGTGTTGAAAGTTTATTTTTCACTTGGTTAGAGTATAATAAATTTAGTTTAATCCTTTATCCAAGTGTGAGCAAACAAAGTTTGTGCCTCAAAGTATCTTCAGGACTGGGGTAAGGTGGTACAACACCAGGACACTCCTTGCAAAGGTGGAGCAAGCTACCAACAATCCTATCTCACTATCTCTCATAATGCAAAACACATCTCCTTGCGGATATGTCTAATGTTATGCATTAAGGGAAGGGCCACAACCCAGACTAGTTTCACCCTTTATCGAGGTCTCTTCAGTGGGAGCCAGGCCCAAGTGGAGATACCAGGCAGAAGCATTAGCAGGTCATCTCTACTTATAGGAGTTGCCAAATGGTGTGCCACCCTTTTTTAATAAATTACTCTGGATTTAGAGAAAGATGTTGAAAGTTTATTTTTCACTTGGTTAGAGTATAATAAATTTAGTTTAATCCTTTATCCAAGTGTGAGCAAACAAAGTTTGGGCCTGAAAGTATCTTCAGGACTGGGGTAAGGTGGTACAACCCAGACTGGGATGTGGCCCTTCCATTAATGCATAACATTAGACATATCTGCAAGGAGATGTGTTTTGCATTATGGGAGATACTGAGATAGGAGTGTTGGTAGCTTGCTCCACCTTTGCAAAGAGTCGCCCTGATGTTGTACCACCTTACCCCAGTCCTGAAGATACTTTCAGGCGCAAACTTTGTTTGGTCACACTTGGATAAAGGATTAAACTAAATTTATTATACTCTAACCAAGTGAAAAATAAACTTTCAACATCTTTCTCTAAATCCAGAGTAATTTATTAAAAAAAGGGTGGCACACCATTTGGCATCTCCTATAGGTAGAGATGACCTCGCCATTGCTTCTGACTGGTATCTCCACTTGGACCTGGCTCCCACTGAAGAGACCTCAATAAAGGTCGAAACTAGTCTGGGTAGTGGCCCTTCCCTTAATGCATAACATTCGACATATCCGCAAAGAGATGTGTTTTACATTATGGGAGATACTGAGATAGGAGTGATAGTAGCTTGCTCCACCTTACCCCAGTCCTGAAGATACTTTCAGGCGCAAACTTTGTTTGCTCACACTTGGATAAAGGATTAAACTAAATTTATTATTGGCAAAAAGGTATAGGTAGTAGTGAGACTTGGTTGATGGAGAATAATATAGGAATAAAATATAAAAGGTATACTATTTTCAGGGGACAGAGGGAACAGAATGGGAGGATGGATTTAGTTAATGAAACCAAAAAAAGATTATTAGAATCACATGAGGAGGACAGGAATGTAGAGGGCAGAACATTTTTGGCTATATGGTGTGAGATAGAACCAAAAAAGGATGAAATATATAATTGTTTGCCGCTATACAGTTGGAATATGATGAGAATGTAAAACAGCATGTATTGGCAAATTAGGAACATTGCAGGCCAAGTAATTATTATGGGGACTTCAACCATGAGGACATAAATATTGGAAAGAAGAATGGAAATGGAATTTACATAGCTGCTAAGAGATTACCTGAACAACATGTAATGGAGGAGTTGCTAGGGTCTAGAGCTGGATCTGGTTATAGCATCAGAGAACTTAGCAGCAAGCCACATTTCCTATGCTTATGGAAAGTAATCATGTATTCTTGTGCTGGGAGATTTGCCAGACATGCAGACTTTTCTGTAAAGAAGGGATATATATGGAATTACAAAACAAGTAATTATGACACATTAAGGAGTCAGCTTAGAACAGTGCTACAGCATAAAAATTTGGAAGGAGAGAGAGACATTAGCAGTGCATGGAAGTGGTCAATGGAATATTTGAAGAAACAGTATCAGATTGTATGCTCAGTTAGGAGGATAAATAAAATAGGAGTTAGATAGATGAATAGCATTATTAAACAGGAGCTACAAAATTAGTTGTGAAGGGAATATAAAGAAAAAGGTGATCAATAAGGCACAAGAAAGTCGAGTGACCAATATGATAAGGAATGCCAAAGCTAATTATGAGAGGAAACTTGTTGATGAGGCTGAAAGAATTTGCAGTTCTTTCTACATGTGGTACACAAAAGGAAGAATGATTATAGAAAGATGGCTTTAACAAGTGTTGGTGGTCGGAATGTGACAGAAGCAAACAAAATAGTTGAATTACTGAGTGATCATTTTGCAAGTATTACTATCTGGTTGGATATATACAGTTACACCTGAGTTACGTAAGTAATGTGTTCTGTAAACCTTTACGTAAGTCAAATTTGTAAATTACATACATATAATAAAATGTTCAATGGCTATCCATTGAACATTGATCCAGTCAGACAACAATTTCTCCATCTCTGATGTCGGGCCCAGCCTCTTCTTGGTAATAATTGTGCCCTTCAATGCTACCACACCTTTCATGCTTTCAACAGTGTGAACTTTATCCTTCACTATTGTATTACCTACACTCCAGATCTGTGCATAATCACTAAAGACTCTGAAGACCACCCTCTGCCAACAACCAGAACCATCCTCAACAGATTCCCTAATAGTCAGCATTGTCCTACATTAATAGACACAGGCACATCAATCCCAGTCATTAGCAGAACACCAATCGTTAGATGGAACCTTTGCAGGTCCAACTGGAATGCATTTCAGAAACAAATCAAGCAAACCATTAGAGCAATTCTACCCAATCCTAATTGCTATCCTAGATTTGGTAAACTAATCAAAACTGCATCCAAAGCCCAAAGCCTCCGTTCCTAGGTTTCAGAAAGCGATATATCCCATGCTGGAGTAGAGAAACTGAAGAACTTTTAGACAAATACGAGGAAACTGTAGACCCAACCGTTGCTAAGGAGCTCATAGCAACCTTGAATAAAAACAGAAAGGAAAGATGGATCTTAACCATCCATGAACTCGATTTCACCACATCTAGCCAGAAAAGCTGGTCACTTCTGAGAAAATTAGGTGGGGCAGAACCAACAACAAACAAACCAACAGAGATAACTCCTAATGATTAAAAGTTATTTTCGACCAAAAGAACTATGGAAACGATTGATTTCAGTTGGGTTTATATAGGTCAAATTTATTTGAAACTAAATAAGAAATACCGAAAAGTTTCGCCAACTTAGCTGTTGGCTTCTTCAGGGTAAAAAATAATAGATACAAAACAACTTAAACACTAAAAACTGTTCATGAAGGGAAGAACGGAATAGAACTATTTTTTACAAAAACTGAAGAATGCTTGTATGATGTCAACTGTTGTTATGTAGGAACGTTCTGTAATTAGCAGCAAGATTTAACTCTGGCATGCTTAAGATCTTATGAGGGTCTTCCAAATATCAGGCAGAATTAATCCTTGGTTTTTATTTAGGTTGTGTTTAGAACGGATAACTGTTATGGCTTCTTTTATGATTTGGGAGCAAAAATCTTCCTCTAAGTAGGGCAAGGAACTTTTGTCCCACTCTATGGTATGGTTTGTCCTGGAGAAATGATGTGCTAACCCCGAATTGTCTTCTCTGTTATTGTTTACGTCTCCTACGTGTTCTTTTTTTTTTTTTTTTTTCCAAACTTCTAGAGGTCTGACCAATATAGTTTAATCTGCCCGAACAGGGGATGCTATAGATACCGGCATATTTGAAGAAAGCATGATTGTCTTTCGGAGATCTTAAGAATTGGCAGATAGTCTTTAAAGGTTTAAAAGTCACTCGTATTCCATGTGGCTTGAGGAGTGTAGCAATCGTTTTGGAAACTGTCCCAGTATAAGGAATTGTGATGGTGGAATTATAACATATTTCTTCAAATTGTCATTGGGGGGGGATTACAGAAAAGTATCTTATGGATCAATTTTCTTGGGTAACCGTTGTCTAAAAGATTTTTTGATATCAGGGATAGTTCATCTTTGAGATCTTTATCCTCTGTTGTTTAGCATGTGTACGATGCTTAGTTTTTCAGAAATGTGGTGTGAAGATGTGAAGTGCAAGTATCGACCTGTGTTGGTTGGTTTACGATAGACTGTAAAGCTGATGCATCCATCCATTTGTTTCTTAACTAAAGTGTCCAGGAATGGTAATCGTTTGTCCTTCTCAACCTCTAAGGTGAATTTTATTTTGTGATGGAAGGAGTTGATCTTGTCAACTCCTTCCATCACAAAGGGGTTGCCCATTGCAAGGCCTGTTAATTGTTGATGAATTGTTTCATCCCATAAGAAAAAATTATATTTTAAGCAATGATGGAAAAGAGAAGTAATGTCTTGAGGGAAGAGGTTTCTCAAAATGCTGATTACTTCATCTACTGGAACATTTGTAAATAATGATGATCCAGGCTTGCAAGAATGTCTGTATTTGAGATCAAGATGTTCCTCAATTTTTCAACGAAATGTAATTTTTTTAAATAAAATCTAATTTTTTCTTATGGGATGAAACGGCTGCATGTTCTATCTAACATTGCTCCACCAAAGATATGGAGAAGACAAGCCTCAATTAAAGAATTTAATAAAGCAATGAGCAATCCACTCCTGCCCCTGCACCAGACTCTCATAAATCCACCTGGTCTTCACCTAAAATCTAGAAAGACTCTCTGGTCCATGGACTAACCCTCTTCAGCTGCTCTGCCATCAACACCTGACATATGGAGAGAATACTGGTCCAACAAATGGCTTCCTGGTAGAAGAGACATGTGCTCTGCAGCCTGGTTTTGCTCTTACCTAGGAAGATTTGGTCATCAATCAACAGGATCAGAACTAACCAGGGTAGGTAGATGTGGCTACCTACTACATAAATGGGGGCTGTTAGACCACCCTTATTGCGATTGTTCTCCCGTGGCTCAGACGATTACTTGTATTTTGTACGACTGCCCAAGGCACCAATTTCACGGTGGTGGCCTACAGGACATCCACAAGGTGACGGATGAGGCCTTGGATTGGCTTTCCCGACTGGACATTGATCTGTAGTTGTAATTACTTTTGCTTTTTTAAAAAAAGGAAGACTTGGAAAGCAGTTTGTGCCTTTTATGTAATGAAATTTTACATGGTAAGATTTTCATCATTTGTTTCTGGATATTGTGATTGTACATTTCACTTGCCAGTTTCACAAAGCCATATGCGTAAATAAACTATTTGGCTTGAAATAGGTTGATTTATTTCCCCGAGCTATTACTGATAGAATTTTCCCGCCTTCATACATATGAATTATTTTCAACTTTTCTTCTAAAGTCATTGCAGATCTTTGTTTTTTAGATTTATTACCAGCACATTTGGTTTTGCATTTGCATTCCATTTTAAGGATAAAAAAAACCAACAAAACTAGCAGTGATAACAAGTGACTGAGCTAACTGTGCAAGGCATCTACTACTGTACTGCAATAAGGCTGTCAAGGATGCACTGCACAAAACTGCAAACATGTTCATATGTGCTAGTAGATTTATTATGTAACTGAATTTACGTAAATTGCATGTTATGTAACTCGGGGTGTAACTGTATATTGATTAATTAAAGAATATAAATGAATTGGAAGTGCTTCTGATATCACTGAACCTTAATATGAACACAGCCATATAATTAGATGGCATATCAGCCTGTAAATTTACAAGAATGGGCCAAGGAATTGGTACCTCTTCTCTGACCAAGCTGTTTAATTTGAGCCTTAGCTCTGGGAAGGTGCCAAAGGAGTGGAAGGAGATCAAAATAGTTACACTGCATAAAGGAGGCTCCAAGGCAGAAGTTGCATATTATAGGCCATCTCAGGAGTGGTAGTTAAAGTACTGGAGAAGTTGGTAAAAGACTGAATTCAAGATTGGGTCGAGGAATATGATACTATAGGAGACAACATGGTTTTGTGAAGGGTGGATCTTGGCTGAGTATTTTACTCACTATTTACAGTAAAGTGACAACTGCTCTGTAATATAGTTGGACTTTGCAAAGGCATTATAGATACGGAATATAACAAGCAGATTCAGGGGACAGCTTCCCCCTACCTGGCCAATCTTTCATGGAACATTTTGAAAACACAGCCCTAAACTAGAACCCTCTCAAAGCCCACACTGTGGCCATGCCATGTAGACCTGTGCTCTCCAGTTGGTTAGGATACATTGGAAATGTCTTTAGCACATCTTAACAGCCAACCCAAGGATATGTTTCACTATTGAAAAGAACAACAGTAGTTGTTTTTTGACACCCTAGTCTCCCAGTTTGAGTGTAAAAAACATACTGTTGTTTGATACTCTAGTCACCCAGCTACTCAGCGGATCCTTTTCTGTCTTCAGTAAACACCTACCTATACCGGAATGTACATATATCAACTGTAACATCACCATCCCTTTCAGCACTGTGATCAAAATGTTATCAAAACCTTGACTGATCGGTCTAGAACCATTTGCTCATACCCACTAGTCCCCCAGAAATCAGTCGCATCCACAACAATTTTTTTGGCCAATGGCTTTCCCCTTTGCAGTATCAACAAACACTCTGCCCATCCCTCAAATCCATTCCCTCCCTCCCCCAAAAAAATCAGAAAACTGAATCAAAAATTCAGTTGCCATTTTGTACTTCTGGGGCACTCAGAAAAAAAGGTCTAAAAAGGTACATGCAGACAACATGCAGACTGCCTTCAAGCTATATCAAAAATTAACTATCCTTATTCATGCAAAAGATCCTCTCTATTATCTAGACCAGGGCTGTGCAAAGCACTACTCGTGGGTTTTGATTTTAACGAGCGAAAAAATAAAATAACAATTTGAATCTAATGCATGTTAGATATTTTAATTCTGTCACTAATCAATAATCTCAATGTTGGTAATTTTATTTGGTGTTTTTACATCATTATATATCCACGTGTTTTTCAAATATTAGTTGTGTCAAAGAAACGTTCTTACACTGTTTTGTTACAACGCACATGCTCCAGGCGCTCACAGGGAATGTAAGTGTGCGATTAGTGCGCAATTAGTGTTGTTCGTTTGTTCAGCTATCGAGGTTGTGTCGCTGCTGCTGCTCACCAAATTACTAGATACGCATTGTGATGCGGCCCTCAGATAAATCTTTTTTTTTTTAATGCAGCCCTCAGATTACCTAGGTTTGGACAGCTCGAATCTAGACCATTCTGAGGTCTGCAGCATCCCTTACTCCTGCAGAAATTCTTATTTTGAGCAAATAGGAAGAGCTACCAGTATCTCTCTGAAGGAACACAGAAACTGTCCATTATTTGCACTAGTAGCTGTTCTGGAGTAATGCCTCTTATGGTTCTAACAGACCATGTCATGGTTACAAATCACCATGTCTAGTGAGGAGAAAAAACTTCCCTTTGATACAGGAACAGACAAAAATCAGAGTGAGCATTTACCAAATGTGAACAAATTCATCTGCCTCACTTTTACCTAAAATATGGGAGATGGTTATTTTGAAACCTTCAGCAAGTTTCCATCACTACACTTATAGAGAGCATCAATCAGGACTGTAGGATGAGCTTCATGGTCTAGATTGTGTTTTTTCCATTAAACTTCATCTTGAGTAATGTAGCTGATGTTACATCCTGGATGATAGTTAAATTTGTAAACAACATTGACATTATAATATGTCATATGGCATTATTATTATTTTTTATTGTTGTTACTTTTGTTTTAGTAATCTTTATAGTTTATTCTTCTTCTTTCTCATCCATCAGAGGACTGGTTGAGTGCTTCCTATGATTAAGAAATCTTTGCCATCTGGCTCTATCTCTGGCCATTTCTGTCATCTCTTTCTGAAGCTCAATCATTGTGACCTTTCCTTCTTTTTGGTCTTCTTGATATTCTTCCTGCAATGATTCCATTCAAGGCTATACTTGGTAATCTCTGAGAGGACATTCTCTGGAAATGTCCAAACCATCTTAATTGCTGTTTAAACTGTGAATCCCCCTCCCTCCCTCCTCTGTAGCAGCAACTAACAATATATTTTGTCCTGTTTGGTTGGTCTCTTGCACTACATGGCCCTCTTTCTCAAATCCAAAATTCCCCTTAACATCTTTTTTCTTTTTTTTTTTTTTGGTTGAAGTTCTTCAACTGTCATCATGAATACCTTTATTCCCTCTATTCAATACCCTTTACAGTTCATCCCTCTGACTGTATTATTTTATATCGACCAGGTCTTGCTGATGCTGATAATTTTTGGCAAAATCAAGCCGACTAATGTCAGAAATATCCTCTACTTTATTTCTGATACTTCTGGCATTCATGTACATGCATATCAAAATCTCCTTGGGCACACACACACACACACACACACACACATACACACATACACTCATTTGTCCCAGTGGTGGCTGAACCCACATTTCACTGCATCCCATCGAATTCACCTGCCAACTAAAGACATTTGTACCTTGTTGGCTGGAAAGTGGAGACAATATCCAATCAACCAACCTGACCAGTAGTAGTAATAACTTGAAAAATTAAAAAATGTTGATAATTCTTTTTTATGCATTGATATAATAATTTGGTATAATAAATTATTACAGCATCTCTTCTTTATAATGATTGATTTTTTTTTTTTAAATTAAAAGAAAATTCATATATTGCAATTTATGGATTTTTTTTTCCCTGCCTGGAATTTGCTGGTAGAAAAAAATATGATTTATGGAAAAAAAATTTTGTTGATAGAAAAAAAAAAATAAAATAAAAAATAAATAAAAGTTGATTTTATTTCACCATCATGTATAATATATAAAATAAAATCATTTTGCATATGAGAAGTAATTTTCTTTTCATAGCTAAAGAATCCATTATTTGGGGACAATAAATCCCAATTTTTGCCTACTGATCTACATGTCCAGGACCAGCCTAAACCTATTCTTATTCTAGAAGGAATTTATGATTACATAGTATACGTAGGTTTGTATTTTTTTTTTTATTATTTTATGGTGTTCTTTTAATAATAATAGTTTCTTTAAACTTCACATATTCTTATTTACTGAGGACTGATGACCCACCCATCTATAAAAAATGCAACGTCCTTCTTACCATTAGTCATATTCTGATGGTGTGAGCACTTCACACAAGAGAGAAATGACATTTTTATAAATTAAAGATACCAAGAAATTATATACTTGGTTTAATCCTTTATTCAAGTGTAAGCAAACAAGTTTGCACCTGAACTATTTTCAGGACTGAGGCAACTTGTGGTAAAGGTTGTTTGACTTCACATCACTTGCCTTAGTATCCCATAATGCAAAGCACATATCCTTGTGGACATGTATAATGCTATGCATTATGGAAGGGTCACTACCCAGACTGATTTCAGAATGTGAGCACTTCACGCAAGTAAGAAATAACATTTTTATAAATTGAAGATACCAATAAATTATATACTTGGTTTAATCCTTTATCCAAGTGTAAGCAAACAAGTTTACACCTGAACTATTTTCAGGACTGAGGCAACTTGTGGTAAATGTGGTATGACTTCACATCGCTTGCATTAATATCCCATAATGCAAAGCACATATCCTTGGGGACATGTATAATGCTAAGGCAAGGGATGTGATGTCATACCACCTTTACCACGAGTTGTCTCAGTGCTGAAAATAGTTCAGGTGTAGACTTGTTTGCTCACAGTTGGATAAAGGATTAAACCAAGTATATAACTTCTTGGTATCTTTAATTTATAGTATAATCAAGTGGAAAAACTTTCAACATATGACATTTTTACTTACCTAGCCAAGCCCTGTAAGTCAAGCACATGTTTTCAGACATGGATAAATTGCATGATGTTTTTATTTTTAAATTTTTACAAAACATTAATTTATTGAAAGACATTTGATTATAAATTTGTTTATATGTAGATACTGCAATATAGATACTAAACCTTGTACATTCATTATACTTACTCATTTTGCTTCTTATAGCTTTGTACTATCTGTGATAATATATTTATAATATTTTATATTATTCGCTAATTTATCTCCTTATAACTATTTATTTACCTGTCAACACCCTGTGTACTGCTGTAACTTGTGTCTTGGCACAGTATAACCTTTGCTGTCCTTGCACCATAAAACCACAAATCAATCAATCAGTTTTTAAACCTGTAAATAACAAATCTTACAGTATAATATAGTGTGATTTGTTAACATTTTGCAGCTAACACTTTGAAACTTTTTTCTTTTGTCATTTCATTCCAGAAAATATGTCACTTGTATTTTACTTCCTCCTTTAATATTACACACAGAGTATTAATGAAAGATTTCTGAAATTTTTTAATATAGCTTGGATGTGTGGAAAAACTCCTAACTCTTGGAAAAAAGCACTGGTTATCACAATCTCTAAAAAAGGAAATAAAGACAATTGCAATTACTATAGGGGAATTAGTCTGCTAAATACAGGATATAGAATATATGCAGGAATATTAAAAGAGAAGCTAAGCAGTATTGTAGAGGACAAATTACTAGAAGAACAAAATGGTTTCCGAAAAGGCCGATCCTGCATAGATCCAATTTTTATTCTAAAATTATTAATAGAAAAGAGAAGAGAATTTCAAAAAAGAAATGCATGGCCTTTATTTGATTATGAAAAAGCCTTTGACAAAATTAGTAGACAAAAATTGTTTAAAATATTAACCGATTTAAATATACCAAACCAACTTTTACAGTCCATTCAAGAAATGTATACAGGAAATAAAATAGCAGTTAAATTAGAACGCATCTCAGAATTGAAAGATATATCAAGAGGAGTACAACAAGGATGTACCCTCTCACCTCTGCTTTTCAATATATACATACATACATACATACATCTTCACAGCCCACCTTTCCTAATTGGGTTGTGGGGGCAGCAGCTGCAAGAGGAACTTCCAATGGTCACAATCCTTTGCCACCAAGCTCAGGTGTTCTGGTGGGATTCCCAAACATGTCCATCCAAGGTTTTGGATATAATCTATTCAGCGAGTCCTTAGCCTTTCACATGGCCTCCCACCCTCTGGCTTGGCAAAGAGGGCCTGCTGAGGGAGCCTCTCTTGTGGCATTCTGACCAGGTGCCCGTACTAATGTAACTGTGATCTCTCAACACGGAGAAGCAGTGGTTGAGTATTGAGAGTTTCCCGAATTGCAGAGCTTCTGACTCTGTCGAGTCTTGTCAGCCCCCGCAACCCCCTCGAAGGAACCTCATTTCAGCTGCTTGGATTCATGTTCGCATTCTTTCAGTCATCACCCAACTCTTATGACCATAGGTGAGGATGGGGACATAGACTGTATTGAAGATAGCCAGCTTTTCCTTCTGGCTTAATTCCCGCTTCAGTACTACCGAATGGCCAAGCTCCCGCAATATTGTGTTTGCTGAGCCAATTCGAGTATCTAGCTCTACGTCCCACTTTCCATCACTCGTGAATATGGACCCAAGGTATTTAAACTTCTCCACCTGCCTCAGCGGGACTCCACTCACATGTAGAGTGCACTGAGATGGTTGTCTTGAGACCACAAATGTTTCAGTTTTGGCCACACTGATCTTCATTCCGGCTTCTGCTGCACAAACAGCTACAAACCTATCCAGGGTCTGCTGGAGGTCATCTGTGGAAGAGCTAAGCAGAACTAGGTCATCTGCAAAAAGCAGATGTCCAATGCTACATCTTCCAATTCTAACACACTCACTGCCTCGGCTGCGCCTATCAATCCGGTCCATAAATATTATGAAAAGGAGGGGTGACAGAACACATCCTTGGCGGAGACTGTGAAAGGTTCAAACTTTGTGCTGTTTACCCTGACACAAAACTCTGGGCATTCATACAGGGACTTGATGGCAGCTAATAGTTGGCCATCCACTCCATACTCCTGTACTACTTGCCAAAACTTATCCCAAGGAACCCGATCATATTCCTTCTCCAAGTCTACAAAACGTGTAGACATTCTTGGCATATTCCCAAGATTTCTCAAAGACTTGCTTTAAAGTGAAAATTTGGTCAGTTTTGCTTCTAACAGGACGAAAGCCACATTGTTCTTCCTGGAGCTTTGACTCAACTATGCTCCTGCACCTTCTTTCCAAGCACCTAGCATACGCTTACCCAGGCAGGCTGAGCAGAGAGATGCCACGATAGTTGCTGCAATCCCTCTGGTCTCCCTTCTTGAAGACTGGTATTATTATGCCTGTCTGCCATTATTTTTCAATATATATAAATAAAATTATAACAATCTGGAAACAGTATAACCCATTTGGTATACAAATAACTTTACAAATGAAAATAGATACACTACTATTTGCAGATGATCAAATAGTATCAGCTACATCAGAAGATGATTTACAAAGATCATTAAAATCATTAAATGATATCCAAAACAATATAATATGACAATATCTAAAGAAAAAAATCATGGCATTCAAAGGAGAAAACCCGATAAGAAGTAAAATAGTGATCGATAATAAAATATTAGAACAAGTAAATACTTTCAGATACTTGGGATGTGATTTATCATACGAAGAAAAAGACATAGACACCAAAATATCAAACTTTGTCAAAGTAAATGGCATAATAAATAATATATTTAAGCCATCCCTAGTACAAAAACACAGACTATATAATGTCTTGTCAAAACCAACTGTACCATACAGAAGCAAAACATGGACCATAAAAAGGAATGATGAAAAACAAATTCAAACAACAGAAATGAAGTTTCTCAGAAAAACAACTGGATATACTAAGTGGGACCATAAAACAAATGAAGAAATTTTACGATCCCTGAATATAAAACCAATTAATTACTACATAAGACAGTATAAACAAAAATGGATAGAACATTTAAATCGAATGGACAACAGCAGACTACCAAAAATATTATACAGATACAAAATAAGTGGAAAAAGAAGAATCAGAAAAACAACTGGATATACTAAGTGGGACCATAAAACAAATGAAGAAATTTTACGATCCCTGAATATAAAACCAATTAATTACTACATAAGACAGTATAAACAAAAATGGATAGAACATTTAAATCGAATGGACAACAGCAGACTACCAAAAATATTATACAGATACAAAATAAGTGGAAAAAGAAGAATCAGAAGACCGAGAAAGAGATAGCATAAGACCGGAACAGGCCACCTGGCCTAAAATCCATGTTAGGAAGGAGAAGAAGAGTATTACACCAAAATAAAATATTAACATCTTAATTTTTATTGTATTTAGGAATTCAGTTATGAAAAATATTTTCATTTGATTAAAAGGGAAATATATCAATGTCATATGAATTATTATTGTTATGCTAGCTCAATTGGGAAGTCCAAAGAGTCATCAAGGGAAAGAAAGCCCTTTAGTCATTTTTTCCTAAATACTTAACCTATCTCTCTTTGAACACATTTGCTGAAGACGAACTCACAAAATCTGATGGTAACCTATTCTACACACTTGCAACATGCCTTGAGAAGAATCTAGAAATTATATGCTCTCTAACACCTTTAGTTAGCTTCCATGTAGCTAGCATCTAGGGATTATTTCCCAGTTCTTCCAGCTATAAACTGCAAAATCTTACTTGTGTTTATACAATAAGATCCCCTTACTAACTTGTATATTTGATCCCCTTACTAACTTGTATATTTCTGTCAGTCCTCTTTTCTTCTCCATCTATTCCTCAAACTCTGAAGATACAGATTCCCTCAATCTATCCTAACATTGCATAGGTAAGTTATCATCTTCATGCATGTCACTACTATATCTTTTCACTTGTCCCTGGAATCTAGATGTGGTCTTATCAAGATGTAGGAGAATAACATCCTTTGTCTTAAAAGTTAGTATTCTCTTCAGTGCAGTTATCCACTGTAATGCCGTAACTATTTTAGCAATGTGGTTCCTAAACTTTAATTCTCTGTCCACTATAATCCTCTAGGTTTCTGGCTTCACTGGGTGTATGGAGGGAGGGACTTAGAAGAGGCTGACCAGTAGTATAATCACAGGATGGTTGCTTGGACATTGTTTATCTCAATTTAATGTTTAAATTAAATGAGTGAATGGTATCTTATGATATTTAATGCTTAAACTAATGATATTAAGAAATAGTCTAGAGTTTCGGTGCACAACTTAAATGCTGCCATGGGTCAAATCAAGTAACACTTATGCAGGCCACATTTTTAAAACTTGAATTTTGAGAGATAAATAAAATGTATATAAAGTTCAATTGATATGTTTATTCAAAATAGCATTTTAATGTGATACATTACATTTTTTTGAATTAGCAATTTTTCAGATCACAAACAACAACCACCATGGATTCAATTCCCATAGTTGTCTGATGCTATCTTGTTATGATTCTTCCATTGCAATCTATTTTGTGCAAGCTGACTCAATTTGTGTACAGAGTTTCCACACCATTTGATAATGTCATCATCCCATTCTCTGTTTGGTCTTCCTCTTTTGTTCTTTCCTTCAATCATCACAAAGAGCAGCGTTTTTAATTTCCTCTCATCGTTCATTCTATATATATGGCCAAACAGACATAGTTTCCTTTTGATTATTTTCTGGATCAGGTTTTCTTTTAGTTGTATTTGTCTATAGATTTCCTCATTGTTCACTTTCTAGATACAGCTTTTTCTTAAGATCTTTCTGTAGCATTTCCTCTTGAATGCTAATATCCTCCTTTCAGATTCTCTCAAGAGTACCTAGGCCTCACATCCATAGAGCATTCTGCTGAAGATACAGGTTTCTACAATACGCAGTTTAGTGTGTATCTTTATAGCTTGGCTCTTCCATATTTTGTCCATGGCTTTTAAGATAGCTGTTGCTCTGGCTATTCTAATTTTTACCTCTTTTTTTGGGTCCGTCATGTGGCATCCAAGATATGCGAAGTGTTCCACATTTTCCAATTGAAATCCTTCTATGGTAACTTTGTTCGGTAACTCCTGTTGTCCGAATATCTTTGTTTTAGTTTCTTCAAAATTTATATTCCATATCTTTTCCTTCTGCGTATAGTGTTTGTTGCATCCATTCCAGCCTTGCTGCGTCGTCTTTAATCAGGTTGATGTCATCTGCAAAGCAGAGGTAGTTTATTCCCATTCCATTTATTGAAATGCCTCCACCTTCTTCTTTAATCTTATCTAGTGTTCTTCCCAGATGTGTGATGAAGATGATTGATGATATTGGGTCTCCTTGTCTTGTGCCTTGACTAGTGGCAAACCAATCTCCAGTCACACCTGCTATCCTGACTTGTGCTTGGCTGTTTATATCTTTCACCAGACGAATCAATTTATTGTCCACACCATAGGATTCCAAGACAGCCCATGTTATATTTTGGTCAATATTATAAATGCTTTTTGGAAGTCCATGAAACAGCAGTATATCTTGTTCTTTCTTTGAGCTTTCTCTGCTATTAGTCTTAGTGCAATTATTTGTTGCACTTTTCTTCGATCCTTTTGAAATCCGGCTTGCTCATCAGGAAGATGTGCCTCCATATGACCTTTCAGGCATTCTATAAGTATTTTCATTAGCACTTTGCCAAGATGACGCATTAGTGCAATAGTTCTGTAATTGGTGCATTCTATAGCACTGCCTTTCTTATGAAGAACAATCGAGACCAATTTTTTCCACTCTTTGAGTGCATGCACTGACCTCCATATTTCATTACATAGCTTATGCATTTCTTTTACAACCAATTCTCCCTATATTTTAGCATCTCACCTATTATGTTGTCATTGCCAGGACTCTTGTTGTTCTTGGGATTACTCACCTCCTCTTCCAAGATGTCATTTTCAAAGATTTCTGCTGGTGCCGAGATTGCTTTTAGTTCTTTGATTACTTCGGTTGCAGTATTACTTAGTTGACTTTTATATAGTTTGCTGCAATATCTTGTCCATCAATACCTCCAGCCATTTGGCTTTATCAGATCTTGCTGCTCTCCATACCTTATTGCATCTTTACTTAGTTGCAGTATTACTTAGTTGATTTTTATATAGTTCGCTGCACTATCTTGTCCATCAATACTCTATCTTCATCTTTGAACTGCTACTGATCTTGTTTGCCACTTCCTATTGACATTTCTTATAAGTTTATAGACCTCTCTAGTTTTGTGTTCTCCATTGTACAGTTCAATGTCTTTGCAATGGTCCTATTGGTCCTCCAGCCATTTGGCTTTATCAGATCTTGCTGCTTTCTGTATTTCATTGCATTTTTGATGGTATAACTCATATTCTGCCTCTGAATTATCTTTTAAGTTTCAGTTCTCTAGTACCAATTTCAGGGTTTCCTGAGTTATCCATTTCTTGTTGATCTTCTCTCCTTCAGGAATTACTTCCTCTACCACATTTTTTAGTACTGTAGTCAGCCATTCTGCTCATGTATTTATATTTTGTTTTTCACTTGTGGTCTTAAGCTTAGTTTCCAGTATGTCCTGATATACTGTTTTTAACCTGTTTTCATTTAGTTTTGAGATTTCTCTAGCTTTTTGCAACTTTCCTTTGTACTTCTCTTTCAGTTTTAGTCTTATATTCACAATCACTAAGTTGTGGTCCAAATATCAGCTCCTTGAAATGATCTGCACCATTGAACTGATGTTCTCCATTTCTGGTCTATTAATATCAGGTCAATCATATTCCTATGCCTGCCATTGAAGAAACGGCATGTCCATTTATGATAATCTTTTTGTTGGAATTTGGTATTGCAAATCATCAGGTTGTTATCAGTGGCAAATTCCAGAAGCATCTCTCCACATTCATTTCTTTCTCCATATCCAAATTTTCCCATAATCTTTTCCCATCATGTGTTATTTCTGCCAATCTTTGCATTCCAGTCTCCTCCAATGATGAGTATATCCTGCTTCAGCATCTCATCAATTTCTAGTTGTAGACCTCTGTAAAATCTTTCAATGTCTTCATCTGAACTCTCTGCAGTTGGTGCATATACTTGAATGTTCATGATATTAAATGGTTTGGCACTGAATCCTGCAACTATTTTCATTTCACTAACTGGTTTTTATCCTGTCATTGCCTGATGGGCCTTGTTACTTAGCAGGAAACCTATGCCTGATTCATGCATACTTTCATTTCCTGACCAGAGAACTCTTCCGCCATTTGTTTCTCTTGACAGTGTCCATCTCATTTCTGAAATACCCAAGATGTCGCATCTGTATTTCTTTATTTCTTCTTGAAGCAACTGCAATTTTCCAGATGTCCATAGTGTGCAGACATTACATGTACCTATTGATATTCCATCCCTTACAGGCTTGAGTTTGATTTCTTTGTCTTTGTTTTCAGTAGCTGATTTTTTTTATCCAACCCTGATTGCTCAATTGGGGATGTGGACCTTGTTTGAACAGGCAACATCTGAGCCAGCATGAATCTTTTGTCTTGTTCTTTAGCATCAGATTTCAGTCGTATTTTCAAATATCCAACCAGTAAATTTGTACGTAGTGATGACTTGTTTAATTTCTTGAGAGAGAAAGTTTGTTCCAGTACGTACATAATATTCACTATGACTTGAACATATGATGTTCAAGTCATAGCAACAAGAGTACCTACATACTAATCATAAATTACTGGATCATTTTCATCAGCCATCACTGGTGCGAAGTGAGAAACTGACTAATCAAATTTTAGTCTTTGATTAGCCTCACATATAGTTGATATCTGATAAGGTTCAGGGAATGTAAACAAACTCTCCTTCTTAATAAGAGCATTTACATCAAATAATAACAATATATGAATCTAATGATTTTTAACTCATTTAATATACGAATATTTTTCTTCTATCTATTTAGTTTACTCCAAAGCCTGTATTATATAATTGAACAGGCTGCATCGCCTGTATGCAGGCTGTATGTGTGTGCATCCCTGGTCAAGAGGTGATATACAGCAATCCCTCGATTAGTGCGCCTAATGCATTCTTTAAAACAGGCACATTAATCGAAAATGCAGTAATCGAATATAATAACCTATGGGAAAAATTATAATTCGTCCTCAAATTTCTTTTTTGAACCTTAATTTTTTTATAAAAGAATTAAGGTATGTCTCAGGGCCTAGTGAAAGGAAAACCATGAAGCTGAAAGACAATAAAACATATTCAGAATATAAATTTTATTATTCTATTTCTTAACCAAGCTAACATAGTTTGGCTGGCATTTTTTTTTTTTCATACAACCGACGGTATGGCCCTATTGCCTCTTCTACTCTTCTGCAAATTTTACTGCTTCTCTCTTCATCAGGGTCAGCCTCTGAGCATTGCTGCTTAAAAACTTTGATTGCACGAAAAATATTTTCAAATCGTTTTGAAAATATTTTTCAAAACAATTATCTTTCTAATTTAGGAAAAAATCTAAATTTCAAATTTAGATGCACAGTGGGATCTTCCCACTGTGCATCTAAATCTAGCAGGTTGGAATCACTCATTTCTTCAGAATGAGATTTAATTAACTCTTGTACGTTATCATTGAAGGGGAGAAAGAAATGAAGGACGTACGAATTGGTCACCAACACATGAAATCACGTGCTTTATAGATGAAATTTCCCAACTGTTATACAAGCAAAATAGTTATCACTTTAAAAACTACAATGATCATAAAAGAGAAGTTAATTTTCTGACATGTAATAATAAACAACTCATCCCAGAAGACGGATTGATTATCCTATTATTGGAATGGATTCTCCTTTTTGTGACATGCGCAGAAGTGTCGAAAGGTCTTGAATCTGTGGGTGTACTACAGCAGACAACATAAATTTTGGCAGTAAAAATTTGGAACATAGTATACATAGTGTACATGGAAGTAATGTAGTCTGCCATTAAAAATAACTTTGTAAAATGTTTTAAATCAGTAACTAAATCATTTCATTCTGGTGAGTGATTTTTTTAAAATACTTAGCCATAGAAATGTATAGATCGAAAATTTTTAAAATCTGTAACATTTATTTTTAAGATATATATAGGTGCACTAATCGAATTTGGGTATTGAAAAAAAATGAAGCACTAATCTAAAACGCATTAATCGGGGCGCACTAATCGAGGCAAATTACTGTATAGCTATTTGTTGATCATACTAAATTGGGAAGAATGGTAAGGACTTAGGTAATGCAAAATCCCTCTGCATTAACTTGAACAGACTGGATATGACACTGATTTTGTAAGTTTAGGTTGTAAATTGAGGTTCTGGACTGAGAACATTGCAAGCAGAGAGTCCCTTATCTCTCTCTTCTCAGCTTACTAGCAATTATTAACTGAATATGACCCTCTGGAGCAGCATTTCCTAAACTTTATATATATATAGCTGGGAACTTTTTTTCTTTCACTACAAAGTTTGTGGACCATCATGTATACATACCTGTATACATTTAACTATGTAGTTTGCTGAATTAAATAAGTACATTTGTAAGAATACCTCTTTTATTTTTTTATTCATATCAGTTAGACAATAGATACAAACTGAGTATTTTTTAGGTGTGTGTGTGTGTGTGTGCGCATGCGCGTTTTCACACTTGAATAAATAAGTTAAACATTTTTGTCATTTAATTTTTTTTTTTTTTTATCATTTATGGCTTAATTTTCTCTATCAATAGCTCATATGTCACATTTGAATCTTTATATTTTCAAGGACTGGTAGTTTTTTCCTAAAGACCTGTATCAGTCTACAAACCACACTTTGGGAAACACTATCCTAGACGATTCCCAGTATTATTGTTATTTAAATTAAGCAATAATGGTTGAAATATATAATTCTGTGGAACACTGACCACCCTTCCTCTCTTAGATTCATTCAGCACCTTCATGCATCACTTTCTTTATGCATGTCAGTCAGCCACTCTCCTATCTTTGTAGTGTATAATAAACCTTCCATGTGGAATCCTGTCAAATGCCAGATTCCCAAAGTATTGTGTTTGATAATAGATTCTACTGCTGTAATGCTACTGAAGTATGTTATGCTAATTTCGAGATCACCAAGCTCTTCCCATTTTCTACACTTTAAGCAGACATGCACTTCTCAATCTCTCACTGGCAACACATCTAACTGCTGGTTGCGAGTATGCCATAAGCACTGCATACCACAAAATCCCGTATTATGATGTGTAGAATGTAGTCCTTAAATGGTAGTGGAATAGGCAACTTATCAGTAGACTGAATTGTAGCAGCTACAATTATTCAAACAATGCACAGAGAACACTAACAAACTTTACTAAACTATCACATTAAAGTACAAATTCAACAAAGCGCAAACTATCCACAGACTATATGTTCTATCTAGATTTGACTCTCTGTAAATTTAAAGCAAAAACTCTAACAAATTATAACAAAAACTTATCTTTTTTTTCACTACCTCATAACACATCTGGCAGTAACTTTATCCTCTGGCAGATATATATACATATGTGTGTGTGTGTGTGTGTGTGTGCGTGTGCGTGCTTGTGTGTATATATCTATATTGATAAATAACTTTAGCCTACAATTGTGAAATGAATCCTTATATCTACAGTTACTGGATTTATTCATTGCACTTGCAATTGAAATTGGATTTAAGAATTAATATAACATATATATTTGCTGACAAATTATTTAAATGCCCATGCAAAACCAACCTGACCTTGGCAGAAATTTTACTGATGCATAACAAAGGAGTTTATCATGTAAGTTCAAGGATTATTCCGGAGGGAAATTGTATTGATTTCTCAGAGAGAGATAGGCAAGTATTTTCCCATGCTTTTGAGACCAAAGTTTAGTGTGATGACCATTTGATGGTTGATAGAACTATCTCAAGATGTTGTGGCTCCATTCATTATGGGAATTGTTTAGTGACTCTCAGAGAGGGGCAAGTCATGCCATAGGCAAAAGTAATTGTTTTTTTCCACTGATTTTTTGATTACTCAAAGAATTCAGACCTTTATTCAATGAATGAACTATCTAATACTTGACACTGAAATGGAATGGAAAGTCTGAAGGACTGTAGCAGTAAAGTATCCATATATGTGTCTCAAAAAAGAAAATAATTAACGTAGCTTCTTTCTTGGTGTTTTAAATACAGAAATCTGATCCTCCAGGTTTTGGATTGGGCAAGGAGCTTGACAATCCATTCCCAGAACACTACTGCTTGTTAACCAAATGGATACAACTAAAGAAATGACTACTGGATTACGATTTTAGGACATGGAATACAAGAACATTATATAAGAACGAGCACATAGGTATGATAGACTTTGTGATCACTATTGTTGACCTCCCAGGATGAGTCTTGTGACTCCATGGGGATCAAGAAAATAATAATAATGAATTTACTGCTTCCCCCCACACACACACACATAAGGAACTATATTTCTGAAAATGCTGCTTCTGTAAATTCTTTGACGAAATTATTTTCACTGAGTTGATGTTTTTAGTGAAGATGATATGTGAACATTTATGGAAGTTTTTTCACTTGGCTATACTGCTAATTGTATATTGGATTTTATCCTTTATCCAAGTCTTAGCAAACAAGGTTTGCTCCTGAAGTACTTTCAGGACTGGGACAACTTGTTTTAAAGGTGGTATAAGTTCTCATCACTTGCCTTAGTATCTCCCATAGTGCAAAGCATATCTCCTTGTAGACATGTATAATGTTATGCATTAAGGGAAAGGCCACTACCCAGACTGGTTTCGGCTTTTATTGAGGTCTCATCATACAAGACCCAGAGGTGGTGATACTAAGGCAGAAGTAATGGAGAAGTCATATTTACCTATACAAGTTTCCTATATTAAAATTCTCTGGATTAGAGATAAGTTTATGGAAATTTTTTCACTTGGCTATGCTACTAATTATATATTGGGTTTTATCCTTTATCCAAGTGTTAACAAACAAAGTTTGCACCTGAAGTACTTTCAGGACTGGGGCAACTCACGGTAAAGGTGGTATAAGTTCTCATCACTTGCCTTAGTATCTTCCCTTCCCTTAATGCATAGCATTATACATGTCCACAAGGAGATGTGCTTTGCATTATGGGTGATACTAAGGCAAGTGATGAGAACTTATACCACCTTTGCCATGAGTTGTCCCAGTCCTGAAAGTACTTCAAATGCAAACTTTGTTTGCTAACACTTGGATAAAGGATAAAACCCAATATATAATTAGTAGCATAGCCAAGTGAAAAAAACTTCCATAAACTCATCTCTAATGCAGACAATTTTAATAATAGGGTATGACACCCTTTGGCAACTCATATAGGTAATATGACTTCTCCATTACTTCCAGCTTAGTATCACCACCGCTGGGTCAGTCTCCCACTGACGAGACCTCTAGGTCGAAACTGGTTGAATACCTGAGTGGTGGATAGCAATGCTGTATCCAATGAAGCTCTAACTGAGGCTCGGCTGTTGCTGTTACCCAGGTAGAGGGGTAATGAATGGCAATGCTGTAGCCCATGAGGCACGGCTGTTGCTGTTACCCCTCAGATGAAATATGAGCAGTTCTGCTCGGTGGTGGGGTGAGCCTGCCATTGGGTAGAGCCAAATGCTGAAAGTTCTTCTCAGTGACAGGGTGAGCCTGTTACTGAGGGGAACAATGCTGAGTTTTGATCCTTTGGGTTGCTCATTGTTGGGGGATCTCATGAGTTTTTGGAGAGGTAACCCCACACTTAATACAGGGAAACTAGTCTGGGTAGTGGCCCTTCCCTTAATGCATAGCATTATACGTGTCCACAAGGAGATATGCTTTGCATTATGGGAGATACTAAGGCAAGTGATGAGAACTTATACCACCTTTACCATGAGTTGCCCCAGTCCTGAAAGTACTTTAGGTGCAAACTTTGTTTGCTAACACTTGGATAAAAGATAAAACCCAATATATAATTAGTATGATTTGTGAAGTTGTTTTACTGAATAAACAGGATACTGGGAATAAAGACTGTACACAATGAAATATGTTTGCCATTATTAGTATTTTTTGCTTCTTATATATTTACTGTTTTCTCAACTTAAACTGCGTTTGAAGTTATGCATATCTTGATTTATTTGCATACTTGCATTAAATGTTTAATTTGTTTTCATAGCTGTCTGTGTTTATAAAGTCCCAGATTGGTGCATTCAGCTTTTAACTTCACTTGATATTTTAATCAGACATACCTTGCAAGCCTATGTTGAATGGTATTTGGATAAAAAATTACAACAGTTGTTGAAGCCACAAAGAATAGTTGAATTGCTGCATCTACTTAGAGGTGAGTGGACATGTCATGCTATTGTCATTTTATTTTCATCGTGAAAATTCATCATAATTTCTTGATATGTATTCACAAGGGGTATAAAACATGACTATGATATTAGTACATAATTAATTTTGTATTATTACTAGCTTTCCCATCAAAACTTCTCATACGGTTTACTCTGTTGTTTTTCATATCACCATTGTTAGATTTACTGTTTAGTTTTCATAGGCAGTACTAACTGTACTATCAATTCAGCTAGATCTTGGTGGTTCTCTGGGTATTTATCCTGTCATCCTGGCAAAAAGAAAAAAGACTTCTTTTGCTAATTTTTCCTCTCCCATTCTCCATTCTATTTAAGTGACCATAAAGTTTTAGATTAGGCTTTTCTCACATATTCTTGAATGCCAGTAATCAAGTTCCTTATTGATAATTTCATTTTTAATATGATTTTATCACTGATGTTACCTTTTAGCCCCATTCATTTTTCTTATAACTAGCAGCTATGGTCTCTAGTCTGATATCAGTTGTATTATTCCTAAACCCAATACTCACATGTTTAGGTTAGGTTAAAATTAGTTTAAAGATTACTCTTGCATTAGTTTAGTGTTCTGGATAATTTTATTCTTATTTCACATAAATTTATTCATGCTCCCTCCCCACCATTTCATCTTTTGTCGATTCTGTATTTATTTCTATATTTGAATCATACTATAGTTAGGCACAATTTTTAGTGAAGATGGGGGGGGGGTGCTTTATTTGTTTTATAGGTTCTCTTTTGAAAACACAATGGATGTGTCCATGTTCCTGCCAATTTTCATAATTTTTATCTATTTATTGCCCATTTTCATGCTGAATTGGTTGGAGTATTTATTCAGTTAAGACATCATCTGCATAAAGTAAAGAGATAAGTTTGATATCTCCAGTTTTCATATCTGTTTAATGCTACTTTCCTTCATAAATTGATCAATGTAAATGAATAACAATGGTGATAGTGTGCATTCTTGCCTTACACCTTACTTTACATCAAACCTTTTTCCTGTACATTCTTTAATTCTAACAGCTGATATACTCCTTAAATATAGGCTATATGTCCCCTGCACACCATACATGTGTACTGTTTTTAACAGATAAATGTCTCTTGGCACCTTATCATATACCTTGTCTAGATCAACAAAACTAAAATATATGAGGGGGGGGGGGCTGAAAAGTTCTGATAAACAACTAGAACAAAAATGACTGGTTTGTGCAACAAGGGAAAGACTTTTTCTCAGAGGGTTGCTTATGTAGCAATGTTGTAACAAGTGTATAATGTTTCATGGGGAATATGTAAAATAATGTGTAAGTTACATGGTTCTACCTCAATTCCTTCATGGTAATTATCACAGCTTCTCAGCACACCCTTGTATGTCCTTGTCATTTTTAGTTCACCTCCACGTGGGGGCACTCTAGGTAATACTAAATGAGCTGGAGCAAGTGTTGGCAGCCAGACCTATCTTAATGATCTCCTGGCTATAGACACATGAAATCACAAGCTATACAATCACTGAATGGTTCTTTTCAGGACCACAAGACAGGAAAGCTGGATTTGAATTTCTGGATTTGCCAACTTGACATTGAAGGAATCAGCTCCTAAAAGTCAATATCTCTCAAAAATCCTTCAAGAAAATGATATAGACATAGCTGTCATTAAAGAGACACACACACACACACAGATAATGAACTACAATTGAAATCTAGAGGAAGAATTGCAGGATATGTGTAAGCTCATGGATGTTCAACTTATGTATGCAAAAATATGGAGAATGCTCACTTAATATCAGCACACATTAATCATAATATACACACTATCATAGCAAGAACTGAAGATTTCACAGTGGTTAACATCTATAAGTCTCCCCTGGTAGAATGGCCACCTGAAGTAATCTCCACATTTCTACATTCTACTATCTACATAGGAGATTTTAACAGCCATCGCACCCTGTGAAAATACAATAATAATGATGGAAATGGTGAAGCATTACCAAACTGGGCTAAGAAAAACAATCTGAGTTTAATATTCGATGCAGAGGACAAAGGAACCTTTAAGGCTGCAACATGAAATAGGGAATACAACCCAGACCTCTGCTTTGTTGGCCAAAATTTGCAAAATGCCACTAAAGACAACAAGACGACTCAATGAAGATTTTCTCCATAGGCCAACATCGCCCAGTATTGGTAGAAGTAGGAATACAAATACCAGTAATACGATCCATTCTACAACCAAGATAGAATTTTAGGAAAGTGAATTGGCAGGATTTTTCACAAGAATGGATAAAGTAGTAAGATGGATACCACCTGTGTGTGAACTACAACAGATTCATTGGAGCAGTCATATCAACAGCAAAGAAGTATATTCCAAGGAGTTTCTGAAAGGAATACATACCAGGCTGGAATAAAGATTATGAAGAGCTATATCAAGTCTTTTTTTAGAATCTGATGACTGTGACATAGCTGATGAATTACTTCAGAAACTTGATAATGAGTGCAGAGAAAAATGGATAAAAACTACAAGAGGATTTAGACTTTGAAAAATCAAGTAGAAAAACATGTAGTCTATTAAAGAAGTTAGGTGGAAGTAACCCAATCACTTATAAAGATATTTTGGTGACTCCAGATCAAATTGTCTATTGAATACCTTTATTATTTAAAGCCCCTCAATGTCATCAACACGCATAGGAGGTTAAAAGATTACTCCAAAACTTACAACAAAGTGCAGCTGATAGTTCCCAATTCTCAAGAAAATTTACCACAGATGAAATAACTGTGGCCCTATAGCAGGTGAAAACCAACAAAGCACCAGGCTTTGATGGTATTCAACCTGAATTCTTGGTTAACTGTGAAAAAAAAAAATGTTTGTCAATGCCTAACAAAATTCTTTTCTCATATTTTAAAGACAGGAAACCTTCCAAGAGCCTTTAAGAGAACTAAAATAATAGCCAAAATATTAAACCCAACAAGCTGCCTCGAGATCAAGCAGAGAGCTATTGCCCAATTGCGCTCCTCGTTTGCTGTTATAAGCTCCTCAAAAGACTTCTCCTTAACAGAATTTGACCAAAAATATGTGAAGTTATCCTATTCAGTAAGTAGGCTTTATGGCTCAACGTTAACTGTAGAAAAAAAACTGTGTTAGTTGACCTTACTGCCACGTACAACACAGTATGGAAAGAGGGAGTTGCCATACCATTCCGGTCTATTGCACGACTTATTGGCAACATACTTTCTGACAGGTTCTTTCATGTGATACTGGGAAACAAAATGGGTAAACAGAGAAAGCTGAACAATGATCTCCCGCAGGGCTCAGTATTAGCACCATCTTATTCAGATGTATATAGGTTGAATGACAACTAGATCAAGAAAATTTGCTTATGCTGATAATACAGCCATCGCCATCCAGCATAAGAACATCAAAGTAATTGAAGATATTCTCACCAATGACTCTAGAACCATTGGGGAATACTTTTAGAAATGGAGACTAACACCAAATCTCAATAAGACTGAAGTTAACTCTTTCCACCTAAACACCAAATTGCCAAATTGGAAATTTTAGTTCAACTTCAACAGCACAATGCTATGACACCAATCTTCTTCTTCTTCTACGCGTTATTCCCGCTTCCTATGCAGGGTCCGCGTGTTACTTTAGATGCGACTTCTTGTTAGTACTACTCCCAACCGACCCGTCGCCTGGTCTGCCACTGGGAATGCTATGACACCAATATTTCCCTAAATATCTGGGTGTTACCCTGGATAGAACACTATCATTCAAAAGACATCTGGAGAATATCTGTTTAAAGATCAGAACCTGTAATAATATCATACAACAACTGTGTGGTTCTACATGGGGCTCTTCTTCTGCTACAGAGTGATGCTCCATGTTGGGCTTGGTCTGCTCTGCAGCAGATTATTGTTCACCAGTATGACTAAACAGTCCTCATATCAAGAAAATCGACACAAAAATAAATGCAGCAATGAGGACAATAACAGGCTATGTCAAATCCATTCCTCTCTACTGGCTTCCAATCTTGAGCAACATTTCATCACCAAATTTGCACTGTCGTAAAAGAGTATAGAAAAATAAATAGTAACTTCCTGTTACCAATACATGATGACTTCCCATGTTTAAGTATAAATCATCTTAAATCTCGAGCTTCCACTAATATTGACTGAAGAACTTGTAAATAGCGATTTCAATGTTAATTCGAAATGACTAGAAACTTAGATGGAAAAATTGCCACCAGACTTAAATGAATATATCCTTCCTAACCAAAATCCAAACGGAATTGAACTTCCATGTCACTTATGGAAAAGCTTAAATAGGTGATGTGAAAGCTCAGTGGTATCTGTGCAGACAGTTTACATATGTGGGGAAGATCACCTACACCTTAATGTGACTGTGGGGCCACAAATCAAACCATCCAGCACATTGTGGAGAACTGCAGTCTAAGAGCTTACCCTGAGGAACTTTTGTGAGGCAGATCCTACAGATCTTGAATGGCTAGCTGAACTAGATTTAAAATTTTAGTGACTTTTTTTTATCTGAATTTTACATCTTTATTAGTTATTTGTACATATTTACTACCTGTCTCATTTATCTTGTTTACACAAATATGTATTATATATTTTGATGTCATGTGTCCTTTTTATTACATCATATGCTAAATAAAATAAAATAAATATCACAACTTCTCAGCACACCCTTTTAGATCCTTGTCATATTCCAATGATTTTTCAACTTTGTCATAAAATAAAAACCTGCTCCATGTGATAAAAAACCGTAATTAGCCTATAAAAAGGTTTTTTGTGTGATTCCCACTAAGGAGTGTTTTATTATTTTTAAAATATTATAAATATTATATATGTCAATGTAATCCCATATCTTCAACGTAAATATCATACGTTGAAGATATGGAAAAGAGTAATTGAAGGAAGGATACAGCTGGAAACGAAAATTGGCGAGGAGCTGTTTGGATTTATGCAAAGAAGAGGGACAACGGATGCAATATTTGATCTCAGGTGACTGATGGAGAAATATAGGGAGCTGCATATGGTGTTTATAGACCTGGAAAAGGAGTACGACAGAGTGGCCAGGCAGGAGGTATGGAGGTGTATGAGGAAGAAGGGGGTGTCGGAGAAGTACATGAGGTTGGTGAAGGAGATGTATGAGGGAGCGAAAACTCAGGTCAGATCTAGTGTCGACATGACAGAGGGGTTTCCCATTGTTGTCGGGCTCAACCAGGGATCAGCTCTGAGCCCCTACCTCTTTGACCTGCTCATGGATGTACTAGTGGAGGATGTTAGGAGGGAGGCGCCATGGAGCATGATGTTTGCCGACGATATTGTTCTTTGTGAATCATCCCGAGAGAAGCTTGAAAAGACCCTGGAAGAGTGGAGAAAGGTATTGGAGGAGAGAGGCATGAGAATTAACCGGGTGAAGACCGAATATATGTCAGCGGGGAGTGCTGAGGATATAGTTATACGACTCCAGGGTGAAAGGTTAACTTCAGGGAAGAAATTCAAGTACCTCAGGTCGGTCGTCGAGAGGAATGGAGACCTGGATGAGGAAATACAGCACCAAATAAAATGCGGCTGGATGAACTGGAGGAAGATGAGCGGGGTCCTGTGTGATAAGAGTTGTAAGATGAAAGGAAAGCTGTATAAGTGATGAGGCCAGCGATGCTTCATGGCACGGAGACGTGGCCTATAACAAAGGCACAGGAGAGGAAGATGGAGGTCACAGAGATGCGGATGTTGAGTTGGATGAGTGGTGTGACGAAGGACAGGATAAGGAATGACTACATCAGTGGGACAGTCGAGGCGGGACCGATCAGTAAGAAGGTACGAGAAAGCAGGCTGAAATGGTTCGGTCATGTAGAGAGGAAGAGTGAGGAGTGAAGTGCATGGAAGGAGGAAAAGAGGCAGGCCCAAGCTCAGGTGGAGGGATAATGTGGCAGAGGATCTTAGGGAGAAACGGTAGAGTCGGGAAGAAGCCCAGGACTCTAAGCTAAAGACCAAGCATGAAACTTTCCAAGTCACTTCAAGCCTTCACTAAGTAGTATAGTGATCTCACATTGGCCGATGAAATTCTTCTATCTAAAGACAACCACAAACATTCGTTCAGAAGATTCTAACCGCAGCTTGTTGACTAGAGGATGGCTTCATTAACTATATGGCCAATTTGGCTTGGCTAGTTTGTTCTTCCTCAAGTTTGTCTTCTCTGATTTAGTCACTTATTAAGCTTGCATATATCTTATCTTGAATGCTCAGGAAGTTCCTTTGTAATTCACGCTTTCCATTTTATTTCTTTTTATAGATTAGTACCATGGAGCTATGCCCTAGCCATCTGGAATGCAGTCTTCTGACTTGGCAATTATATATTTGGTTTAATCTTTACCCAAGTGTAAGCAAACAAAGTTTGCACCTGAAGTATTTTCAGGACTAGGGCAACTCTTGGTAAAGGTAGTATAAGTTCTCATCACTTGCCTTAGTATCTCCCATAATGCAAAGCACATCTCACAGACATGTATAATGCTATGCATTAAGGGAAGGGCCACTACCCAGACAGGTTCAACCCTTATTGAGGTCTCATTAGTGGGAGCCAGACCCAGAGGTGGTGATACTAAGGTGGAAGTAATGGAGAAGTCATATTTACCTATACCAATTGCCAAAAGGTGTCACACCTTATTATTAAAATTCTCTGGATTAGAAGTAAGTTGATGGAAGTTTTTTCACTTGGTTATGCTACCAATTATATATTTGGTTTAATCTTTTATCCAAGTATAAGCAAACAAAGTTTGCACCTGAAGTATTTTCAGGACTGGGACAACTTGTGGTAAAAGTGTTATAAGTTCTCATCACTTGCCTTAGTATCGCTCATAATGCAAAGTATATCTCCTTGCAGACATGTATAATGCTATGCATTAAGGGAAGGGCCGCTACCTAGACCAGTTTCGACCTTTATTGAGGTCTCATCAGTGGGGGCCAGATCCATAGGTGGTGATACTAAGGTGGAAGTAATGGAGAAGTTATATTTACCTATACCAGTTTGCCAAAGAGTGTCACACCATATTATTAAATTCTCTGGATTAGAGATAAGTTCATGGAAGTTTTTTTACTTGACTATGCTAGCAATTATATATTTGGTTTAATCCTATATCCAAGTGTAAGCAAGGATTAAACCAAAAGCAGCACACTAAAGAACACTTATTTTTAGAGGTACCTGTGGCATAGTATACTTATTAAAAGATTCCGTATTTTGATTTTTTACATAATACAGAACGCAGTCTGGCAGGACTTTCTAGCAACAATGCTAACAAACTTCGTTTTGAAGTGGCGACTTCATTATTTAAAAGCAAATTACCTCCATACAACTTATCAAATGCTGAAATCAAAGGGCTAACTTCTTTATGGAGAGATAATAACATATCTATTTCTAAGGTTGATAAAGGAAAAGCTATCGTAATCATGAATAAGACTGACTATGCGATAAAAGTATCTAGCCTTTTAGAAGACACCTCTACCTACCAAAAGATCATGCATAATCCTACAAATTCACAAATTAAACAATTAAATAAATTACTTTATGAGGTTATCAGTTGGGACCAAAATTACATGGATAAATTACGCACCTACTTTGGAAGAACTCCCCATCTATATGGACTCCCAAAAACCCATAAAGAAGGCTATCCAGTGCGACCTATCATGAATTGCATTGATTCTCCAACCTATTGAATTGCAAAAGTCTTGTCACATTCTTTAATTGCTCTCACTGGACATTCCAGATCCTACATAAAAAATTCAACAGATTTTCTTGAAAAAATCAAGGATATAAAAATCAAAGAGTCTGAGTTGCTAGTCAGTTTCAACATTGTTTCTCTGTTTACCAATATTCCATTAGCCGACACAGTCAAATTATTATATGAAGATTACTTTCCAGATATCACAAAGATTTTCGAATTTGTTATCCATTCAGGTTATTTCAGCTGGAAAAACAAAATCTACAAACAAGTTGAAAGTACTGTCATGGGTAGCCCTCTGTCTCCAACTTTGGCAAACTACTTTTTGAAACAATTCGAAGATACTGTGTTTTCATCTATTCATCCTCAACCATCTCTTTGGTATCGTTATGTCGATGATGTTTTTGCTATTTGGTCACATACTGAAGATGAGCTTTCCACTTTTCTACAACAGATAAATAGTCTTCACCCACGTATTCAATTCACCAGGGAAAAAGAAAATTCTGGTACTTTACCATTTTTGGACATCCTCCTTACTGGTACTTCTTCTGTTACCTTATCTACAAGCATCTTTCGAAAGCCCACATTTACTGGCAGATACATTCATAAAAAGTCTACTCACCACACATCTCAAAAATTTGGCATTCTTAAATCTCTAATTAATAGAGCACATAAAGTTTGCTTTTCTCCAGTAATCTTATAAGAACTTTCCATCATTAAAATGTTAATTGAATCGAATAATTACAACCCCAATCAAATTCAACAGATAATTGAATCTTATGTTCCAATACCTAAGGTTTTGAAAGTTTATTTTTCACTTGGTTAGACTATAATAAATTTAGTTTAATCCTTTATCGAAGTGTGAGCAAACAAAGTTTGCACCTGAAAATATCTTCAGGACTGGGGGTAAGGTAGTACAACACCATGAAACTATTAGCAAAGATGGACCTAGCTAACATCACTCCTATCTCAGTATCTCCCACAATGCAAAACACGTCTCCTTGCGGATATGTATAATGTATAATAAGGGAAGGGCCACTTCCCAGACTAGTTTCGACCCTTATTGAGGTCTCTTCAGTGGGAGCCAGGCCCAGAAGTGGAGATACCAGGCAGAAGCAATGGCGAGGTCATCTTTACCTATAGGAGTTGCCGAAAGGTGTGCCACCTTTTTATTAAATTACTCTAGATTTAGAGAAAGATGTTGAAAGTTTATTTTTCACTTGGTTAGACTATAATAAAGTTAGTTTAATCCTTTATCCAAGTGTGAACAAAAAAAGGGCCTGGCCTGGCTCCCACTGAAGAGACCTGAATAAAGGTCAAAACTAGTCTGGGTAATGACCCTTCCCTGAATGCATAACATTATACATATCCACAAGGAGATGTGTTTTGCATTGTGGGAGATACCGAGATAGGAGTGATGTTAGCTTAGTCCACCTTTGCTAAGAGTTGCCTGGTGTTGTATTACCTTACCCCAGTCCTGAAGATATTTTCAGGTGCAAACTTTGTTTGTTCACAAATGATTGTCTCTCTCTCTCGAAGATCTGGGAGACTTTTATTTTATGTAATCAATAAAAAAAACTAATTATCTTAAATATTAATTAATTGTTATTTTTTATAATTTCCTAGCACGTGGCAACAATTGTATTTTAATAGGTGGTCCACCGAATGTTCGTCACTTGTATTCCATTCCTATAACTGTTTGTTTGACACTGAAGATGTACTATTAGCTTTAGATTAGTATGAAATATCTGCACCTTATTAATTAAAAAGTTATTACTTTAGTAATTATGAAAAGAACACGTAAGACCAAAGAAGACTTGTAATACTTAGAGAAATGTAGCAGAATTTAAGTGTGACAAAGGCTTAAAGGTGTATAGTATGACAAAAGTCACACTATACACCTTTTAAAACACTTTTTTCTTTACTTCAGCTCAAATCCACTACCACGTTCTTCAGTCCTTATTGCTGGATGCCTGCACACATTCTCTTATGTATCCTTCCCTGAGCCTCTGGTTTCTCTTTGTATTTCGAAGCTGTTGCTAAACAAAATTTTCTGCAGACACCTAACTGAAAATGCATTCTTGTGCAGACCCATCAGGCATGTACTCTTGTCCATCAAAATCACTCCGTAAAGATGTGATTTTGATGGACAAGAGTCCATCAAAATCACATTATAGTTCACATTATAAAGTTCACACTATATAAGTCCTATTATATTTAGCAAGCAGTATATCTACTGCTTGCTAAATATAATGGAGTGCTTTGTTTATAGGAAAACGACCTATACTGAATCCAACCTGCACACTCCTGGCTCATCTTAAAATCAGTTATTTAAAAATAAAAGTTCCAGTTCTGTTTCAGAGTATGGATTTTTCCCTGAAATTTCTGCTTTCAGACAGCTTATGGCTGTTTTTTGCTACAGATAAAAGCTTTTAACTTCATAAATTCTGTTGGATATAAAAGAGACTTTTTATGTCCTACTTATCTGAATTATTCAGTTCTGGAAATGTATCTTCCAGGGTTATACAGAATATTATGTAAGTAATACATAACTTAAGTTTACTTTATTACTAGTTTCATATCAATAATTTTCTTCAAAATGAATCTGTTACCTGTCAGATTTCTAATTTTCAATCTTATATTTTGGTCTTCTAAGATACATCTAACTGCATCAATCAAATCTAAATCTTAGTCTTCTTTGAGTGGTTTTCTTGCCATCCTAACATTAAATATCTGTTTTGTTACTTCTTCCTTTCCTTCTGTTTAAGTGGTTAAAACCCATTACATCAGCATTGCTCATAATTCAAGGGATAAAAATCATGTGCTAATTGAAAAGAATAAGATTGCTGAAGGATGGAGAGAGATGGTGCTTTCATGAGATTTCAAAAATAGAAAATAGTACAACATAATAAGAAGTACAGTAATGGAAGAAATTGCTGTAAGAGTGAATTTAAATATTGCAATAGAAATAGTATCTTATGTTAATGTTAAAGAGTCAAAATCCATATAGAAATGATAATATAGTGGTGAAAGTGCTTAAGATGACTAACAAAATTGCTGCTGATAAATTGCAAGTGATCTGTAATAATGTGCTATAGAGAGAGAGAAAGACAGAAAAGATACCCAGACAGTGAAAAGAAACATTGATATTCATAATTCCAAAGATAGGCTGTCTTACTAAATGTGAAAATTGGAGATGAATTAGTTTACTCTTATCATCTGCAATATATATATATATATATATATATATTTGTTTATTTATTTTTTGTAAAATTTTGATAAATGGGATTAAAAGTAAAATAGAAAAGACATTAAAGCAGTTTGTTTTAAAACAGGCGAAAGTACAGTGTACATGACATTTTTTACTTTAAGGAATATAAAAGAACACAAAGAATTTAGAATCTCCATATACCTAAACTTTATTGATTTTGCCAAAGCTTTTGACAATATTGATAGAGAAATGTTATGGATAAGCATTAGATGCCATATGGAATCCCTACAAGATTTGAATAATAATGACCTACAAGATATGAATGAAGTAAAAGCTGCATTATTGCGCAGCATATAACATCAGAATGGTTTGAAATAAAGAGCAATGCAAGACAGGATTACATTAACTGGATTATACAGCATTACATACATTTAGCAAGCCATTACCATTTCTTGAATTCATTCACACTACCTGCACTCACAACCTTTGGAGGTTGTGAGTGCAGGTAGTGTGAATGAATTCAAGATGTAGAAAGCAGCCTCATCAGTAAATATTAATTATTTTATACATGCAAATATATAAATGCTGCATATGATCATTGGGAATGAAAACCAGAAAGTTTGAATCTTGCACATAGTGCATATGTAATCTCAATATATGTACATGTTTTTGCATTATTTAGTGGGATGTTTTCAGTCGATGGCTGCACCTGTAAATTGATTTCTGTGGATTCTGCACAAATGATTCTTGAATCAGTTTCCCATCCTCATGCTGACATGATTGGGTCTTGTCTGCCAAAGGACACTTCCAGTTCCTTACGCCTACTTATGTATCACTGCTTAACTTAGTGTTGTCATTTGGTATTTTGTTTAAAAAATGATGTATCTGAAGGTCTGATTTGATCACATTGAATCATTCTGAGCTGCCTCTTGAGGTATTATCATTTTCAGTGTCCTCATGTTAATTTATGTATAGTCACCTGAAATCTCAGAGAAAGAAACAAAATTGTTGTGCTTTTACTCTCTGATCTGCTTTATTGTAGATGAATAAAAGAAAAAAAAAACAACTAGATTTCATTCCATTCAGAAATTTTGGGTTACTTTCCATGGGTTACTCACAACCTTTGGAGGTTGTGAGTAACCCATGGAAGTTGAGAACTTCCATAGGTACCCCCATTCCTCTTTCCAACCTGCATAAAACAAAAAATTCCATCTTCTAGTATCCTGTGACTCTTTCAGAAGTTTATAGGTCTTAACATATCACCGATCTTTCTTCTTTTTTCTGTTGTATGAAGTCCACAAATTCTCAATCTGTCCTCATAATCTACATTCTACAGCCCTGATATCATCTTTAACAATCTCCTTTGCGCTCTGCTGTCTGCATCATCTCAGAAATCAGGAGACCTGATCTGCATACATTAGTCCAAGTGAAGTTATATCAAAGCCTTGCAAAGAGGTAAAATGACTTCCTTATCCTTGCATGTTATCATTTATTTCAGCATTGCAGTTATCCTCTGAGTTTACATTCTTTGCTTTTTTGGACCCTGAATCTCAATAGCTGCTAAACCTCCAAGATCCCCAGCATAATCCTAGTAATATAATACATCATTGGATATCTCATCACACCAAAATGTAACTTTACATTTATTAGCATTAAACTGACAGCCATTTTCACATGTCCACAGTTCCAGCATGTTCATATAATTTTGTAAATGCAGTATATCAGTTGCATTCTTGATTATCCTTCATATTATTATTATTATTATTATGTGGCACCTCCAAGGAGTCCAGTGACTCATTGAGGGAGGGCACCCACTCTACAACTCTCTGTCTCCACCACTCAGTCCACCAACTACAGTGAACAGCATCATCTACACCAATGCCATCTACTGTGCCACACCACCACTAGTATTTTCACAGACAATCACAAACATCTATGCCCACAGCAGGATTTGAACCCTCAGCCTTTTGGAAGTAGAGTAGATATGCTAACCACTCAGCCAAACAGGCCAGCAAATAGCTGTATTTCTCTTTCAAATCCTTCCAAATGTTGTTAATCCCTGAAGTATATCACTGGTCATCTTAAATCTTACAGACTCCTCACTCCTATACATAACTATTTTGATATCTGTCAGTCAGCCATTCCTCTTATCCACACTAGTAATTTATAATCCAATTCCATCTCTTCCAGCATATACAATAGCCTTCCATGCTGAATCCTGTCATAAGCTTCAGCAAAGTCCAAAAGTATCATAGTGTATTCATTCCCATTGTCTTACTCAAACATGACCTTCCCTTTGTAAATTCATGCTGTTCTTTTCAAAATATAGATTCTCTGTCAACTCATTCCTACATGCATTCTCTCACCAACATTATAATTTTTATCTTCAGTTTAAATTATCAGGCTAAGGCATGGAGAATAACAGTAGCCTAATTACTAAAAGATAAACTTTCTTCCAAAACTGTATTATGGTTTATCATTTAGCACAATATTGAGAGAACTTCTTTTAGATTTATATCTGTTGGTGGTTGAACACCATTTGAAAGAACCTCCTTCATATAAATCCATTGGTTGCCATCTTCCATTCCTTGACTTTCTGTTTTCTTTTCTCTCTGGATTAAAAAAATAAAAAATCTTCCATTGATATATTCACATACCTATTTCACGACTTGCATCGTTTCCTCAAATTCTGCACATGCATGCACAAGACTCAAATATTATCAGATCTTATATCTCTCTCTTCTAAGACACTTTTGACTGTATCAATCCACCTTGATCTTGGTCTTTCTCTGGGTCTTTTTCTTACCATCCTGGCAGAGTTGTTTGGCTAACCTTTCCTCTCCCATTCTGTTTAAGTGACCATACCACCTGAGATTAGTTCTGCAATCACATTCTTCAATGCTGACAATGTTAGATTATTTCCTAGTATCCTCATTTTTAATATGATACTTCCATTAATGCCTCTATTAACTTCCCTAATCTTTCCCTAAACTCACATATTTATGGTCTCCAGTTTTTGATCCCCTATCCCAATGGCTTTAACAGGCTTTTAAGGCCTTCCAAGCATGTTTGGATTTCATAACTGAAATACAAGGATAAAATGGTCAGCCCTATGCCTCTAAATATTCCTGACTGTATCCCTGTGTGTTCACGGGGCCGGTTTGCCTGCTTGCGGGATGAAAAATCCCCAGATAAACTGGCAGAAAAAACCTTGCTGTCCATGCCCAAGACCAGCTAACTTGGCTATGGCTGAGGAAGATCCTTAAGCTCCTCATGTCATCGACGGGAATTGAACCTAGGACACTCCTTCCCCAGGCATATGGTTGCGAAGCGCAAAGCCACTAGGCTAACTGCGTGGACCCAGGTTTTAATAGTGTTTTATTTCTAACCCACCTCTCAGATCCATAAGTTAAAATTGGCTTGAACACTGTCTTATATATAGATATTTTAGTGTTTTGACTAATTTCTCTCCTATTCCACATAAATTTGTTCAGTTGATTTCCTACCATACCAACTTTGCTAATTTGGTTGATAAGAATTTCCATATTTAAAATATGTCTAAATAACTGAAATGCTTTATTTGTTCTATAGGTGCTCCATTCAGAATGCACTTGATATTTTTAATGTTTCTGCATGTTTTCATTGTCTTTGTCTTTTAATTGCTGATTTGCATATCAAATTTACTACAATATTTATTCAATTTAGTCAAGGAATCTTGCAGACTTGTTCTGGATTTATTCAGAAGTATAACATCATCTGTATAAAGTAAAGAACTAAGATTTACATCTTCAGTTTTTATATCGGGTTTAATACCACTTTCCTTCATAATGTTCATCCATATCGATTATGAATAATAGTGGAGATACGGTACACCCCCCCCCTTGTCACATACCTGATTTAACATCAAACCATCAAACTGAAATGAAGGTACTCACCTGTACCTTCATTTCAGTTGCTGACTTACAGCTCAAATATACATGAATTGTTTCATTATGTGGCAAGTTGGAGGAGAGATGATTATAGAAGAATGTCATTGCTAGGTGAAAATGGGAGTAGATATTCCCATGATTTCTCAACTTTTTTGAAGTGAAAATCTTATCCTGACAGCCACTACTGGGCTTGAATCTAGCTTATTCTTTCCCGGCTTTCCTTCCACAATTATTCTTAGCAGGAACACTTGGCAAACAAAATTCCGCTAATTCTCATGTTCAGTTTTATTTCCCTTTTTATTATTATTATTCTTTGACACCTCCAGGGAGTCCAAAGACTCATTGAGGGAGGGCACCTGCTCTACAACTCTGTCTTCACCACTCAATCCACCAACTAACTGCAACTACACTAACGCCATCTACTGCCTGACCACCACCACTGGTATTTCCCAAGATAATCACAAACATCTATGCCCAATGCGGGATTCAAACCCGCACCCTTTTGGCTGGAGAGCTGATACGCTAACCACTCGGCCAGCCTGGCTAGCAATCTTACGGGTACTATGAGAGCTCTGCTCAAATCATTTGGAATTTGATCCTGCGACCAGGCCTTCTGAAATATGCAGTGTTGTCACAGTAAAACTTTTATACCTCCATATTTGAGCATTTCTGCTCGAACATCATCTGCTCTAGCTTCAAGTCCACATTTCAAGTTTTTGATGGATTTTTCTACTTCAAGTATTGATATGTATTCCTGATTGCATCCTGTTGAGTGTTTATTCAGACTACCATGCTGTCACCATTTCATTTATTTAGCAATCTTTCAAAGTGATTACTCCAAATATCTAAAATATCTTTATCTTTAGTCTTCATGTCACCTTTATCAGAAATGATAAAGGTGACATTCCTTTTATCATACTCTTTCGTTCATTTCTAAGGTTTTTCAATAAAATCCAGAATATTTTGCCACTTTCCTGATATTTATTTTGTGTGTGTGTGTGTGTATGTGTTTTCAAAGTCTTCCCATGGCTTTTGTTTAGCTAGTTTTACATAGTACTTCACATTTCTTACATTTTTCATCTGCATTCTCAAAGATCACACACTGACTTATTTTCCATGAACTTTCGATATTATGCTTTCTTCTTCTTTTCCTTGACTGCCTACTTAACCTCCTAAGTCCACCATGTGATTTTTCTATCCTTGCAGACAACTTCACCACATTCCTCGCTGGCTGAATCAGTCAGTTTTCTTCAGAGTTTGTCATGGAATCTTCAAGGTTTAGTTCTTGTTTTTGATCTCTCTCATTTTTTTCTGAATAATGATTGTGTATTTCAGTCTATAGTTTCCATTTGAAAGTGCTGAACTTTGATTCATTTTGAAACTTTCTTACACACTCACTCCTCTTTTCAATATGAAATTCAATTTTATCCTACTCAAAGCTAAATGGCAATCACTTCCAATTTTAAATTCTTTGTTTAATCTTGTGTTCTGAATGTGAGAAACAATTGTTATCAACTATAGCATAGTCAATGAGACATTTATTTCTTGCATTGTCTCTCTCAATGTGATTTTGTTCACATTTTTTTATGTTTGGGACATGGTGTTAGTAATAACTAGTCCATGTCCTGAAGAGAAATCCAGCAGGTGCTGGTAATGATTTCCTACTATGTTGTTTAGACCCCCAGCAAGGACTAACTTTTCCATTTTTGTTGTTTCACCTGCCTTCTCTAATGCCTTGAAAAATTCCTCCACTTTTTTCTTTAATAGAACTATCTGTGAACCATAGGCATAAATAAGTCTCATTGTCCAGTTCTCCATTCTAATATTTGTCTACATCACTCTACTTGACATTGTCTGCCGCTCAGTAAGATTATTATTATTATTATTCAGGCCTCCAGGGAGTCAAAAGACTCATCGTGGGAGGTCCTTCTTAAGAACATAGTCTCTCAAGACTCATCGAGGGGAGGTCCCCCACTAAGAAACACAAAGTCTATCATACCACTCCTTAAATGCATTGACCGTTGTATCGGGCAGTGCATTCCACGCTTCAACCACCCTCCATGCAAAGAAACCACTCCTCACCCTCTTGCTCACAGTTTCCTTTTGTAACTTCCAGGGATGGCCTCTTGTTCACTCCTTCCCACTGTTCAGCCAAGCAAAAGAACTCCCCAGTGTCTACCCTGTAACTACCTCTCAACAGTTTAAAAGTCTCAATCATATCACCTCTCCTTCTTCTATCCACCAAACTCTGCAGTCCACATTCCCTCAGCTGATCCTCATAACCAAAATTGTACAGTCCTAAAACCATCTTTGTCATCCGTCTTTGTACCCTTTCCACAGTTAATTTATCCCCTTCAAATCCTGGGGACCAAATCTGTGAACATATTTATCCTCATTATCTTCATATTTAGTGTTGAATACTATACTGCTTCTTTTTCTGATTGTTATTGCCTGAGTATAACATATTTTATTTGTTGTGTAAAAAGTTCTGTCCAGTAATGTTCTGTTCTCACCTTCTCGTAATGCATTCTGTTAGGTATCTATTTGGGTACTGAACAAATGAGGATGAGCTAGCGATTTGGGATTTAGCCAACTGAATGATATTCTTATTGGAAACCATAATGTAAACTAAATTTTGTAATCTTTAATCTGTACTATTAAGGAGTATTTATGCAGACCTGTTACTATTTCAGTCACCTGCTATTGTATCCCCTCCACCACTTGTGCTTCCTAAGATCCCCAGGTGACTAAATCTCTGCACAAGATAGATGTAGTTGTGTCAAATCCTTATAAACAATGATAAAAACTTCCTTATCTCCCTATTTGTCAACAAATAAGATTTTTTATATGTTTTTTTTTTATCATAGGAACTTTTCAAAGTTTATTTTGAACTTTGAAAAATTCCTTTTGTGCTATTGTGTCTTTTTGCAGTATGCCCTCTGAACTTCTACTCTGTCCGACAAACCCCTAGCCTTGTAAGTTTCAAAATAAAATTCCATTTTGTGCAGAAAGAATGGTGTGCAGTTTGTTGATATATGAAATGAATTTGATGGATGAAATGGCTTATGTAAAACTGACAGATTACACTTCAGCAGATTTAGAGTGTCTGGAGAAGGTGTTGTCAGTGGGAGAGTTGATATGCAAAATCAGGGAATATAGAGCTATTTGGGGGTGGAGAAATAGGTAACAGTATGTGCATGCACCCTTTCAGTGAGTATGTATTTTTGAGTAGTATACATGTAAGAAATAGAAGAGCGAAATTTTTAACACTGGTTAGTTCTACTTTGCCAAAAGTTGTTGGCATTAGTGAGACCTTGTTGACAGAGGAAGATTTGAAGGCTGTATTCTAATGATGACAGAGATATATTACTGATGAAGGCGGAAGAACTGCAAACAGCAAAGATAGAAATTTGGCAGAAAGGCAGATATGGGAGACTGCACATTTCAAACTATCTGATGTAAGATAAGAATCAAAAAGAGATGAAATATATAATAACTAGTTGCTGCTATAGACTGGAAGATCTAGAAGATTCACACACACATCAGCAAATTAGCTCAGTGAATGGAGGATAAGTAATTATTAATATGCAGATTGTAAACTATATGGACATAGGTTGGAAGGAGAAAAGCATGTGGTTGGGGGGGATAGAATTTATGCAATTATATAAGTGCCTGAAACAGCATGTAATGGTGGATACCAAGGGGACTGAAAGTATTGGATCTGGTGATCATGTCAAAAATTTATCCATAACCACACTGGCTTCAATTTGTGAGAGACTGTACATCCTTCACTGGGGAGTGTGGTTAAACATATGAAATTTTCAGTTAAAAAAATGACATGACACCCTGCGTACCTAGAATCAGGAGGATAAATTAGGTGGGAACTGAGTGGATGATTAGCATTTTGAAATATGAATTGTTAGGAGAAAAAAAAAAGTTGTGGAAATGATAAAAGTGATCAGTTTGTTGAGCTCTCATTAAGCTCATCACTAGAACAAAGAAAAAGCAAAGAAATATGCTAGCTTGGTAAACAAGGCAAAATCAAATTATGAAAGGAAACTAGCCAATCAGACCAAAGGAAATCCCAAAGAGTTCTGTTGTTACATACAAATAAAAGGAAGAATGATTATTGTAGGATAGCCTAAATCAGGCCTGCACAACATGGCCCGTGGGCTGCATGCGGCTCGCAATGCTATTTATTTTGGCCCATCTTCCTGATTGAAATTATTTAATCATATGGGAGAATATGAAATTAGATGATTTTTTCCTGCATTGAATTAAACTTTTACCAAGACTCTGCATGTTTACATTCATGCGATTAATGTTGCAATCATGTTTCTTTCAACTCAACAATAAATTTCATTTGAAGTTATTCCCACTGTCATATTTAATAACAAATTATTACAATCGCTTCGAGATTTTGTTAGCTCTAGTGTCGCTGCAGGGAAATTTAAAGTTACATCTCCATGATAACGACTTGATGTCTACGAATGAGAACGAATTGTATTACACGAAGTTGGCCGTGCCTTGACGGGCTTTGGCAGTGTAGTGGTTAGTTGTAGCTGGAGCAATACATTACATAATTGTTATCATAAGCTGCATTATTGTGAGTTTTTCATCATTAGTTTTTTGTAATTAATATTGTCAATCTCGACACAATGAGCTTAAGTAAAAAGCATAAAATAAATTCAGAACATCGAGCATTTAACCCCGAGTGGACAAACAAATATTTTTTTATATTGTTTAAGGACAAAATAGTGTGCATTGTTTGCCGAGAATCTATCACTGTGGTGAATGAGTACAATCTGAGTTGTCATTTTGAATCGAAACATCCTAACCTTGGCAAGTTGGATGCAAGTGAAAAGCAAATAAAAGCAGCAAAGTTATTTAAAGTCCTTAGCGGTGAGCAACAAGCCTTTAAAAAAGTGACATCTGCAAATGAAGTTGCCACAATGGTAAGCTTAAAAATATCACAAGAAATAGTTTGTGCTGGCAAATCATTTACTGAGGGAGAGTTGATAAAAAAGTGTCTGCGATTGCCATTTCCAAATTTTGTCCTGATACAAAAAAGCATTTTGAAAATATCAGTTTGTCCCATATGACTGTTCAGTGCCAAGTGGCTGATATTGCCAAGGATCTTAAAGATAACCTGCAAAAATCGGCTGGTGAATTTGTCTATTATTCGCTTGCTATGGATGAAAGTACTGATGTGAAAGATACTGCACAGCTTTTAATATATTGAAGAGGCATTAATAAGAATTTTGAGGTGACAGAGGAGCTTGCTGGTTTGTGTTCAATGAAAAGAAGAACAGGAAAGGAGATCGCAGAAAATGTAAAGATGTATGTAACCAAAAAACTATCCTTAAATTTCAAGAATTTAGTAGGAGTTTGCACTGATGGTGCTCCATCTATGTGTGGAAAAAATGTTGGTGCTGTAACATTTATTGAACAATATGCAGGTAAACCATTGACAAAATTTCACTGCCTAATTCATCAGCAGGTGTTATGTTCAAAGGTTTTGCAGTTTTTGATCATGTGATTAAAGTAGTATTTGCTCTAGTCAACTATATTCGAGCTCGGGGTTTGAAACACAGAATGCTTCAGGTGTTTCTAGAAGAAAATGATGCCGAGAAAGGGGATCTACCATACCACACTGATGTACGTTGGTTGAGCTATGGTAAAGTTTTGTTATGCTTTGTCGCTCTAAAAAATGAACTAGTTGAATTTTTGGAATCTCAAGAAGATATGGAAAAATTCCCAGAAATAATGAATGAAGAATGGAATCAAAATTTATTTTTTTTATGTGACATTTTGGATCACTTGAATGACCTTAACTTACAGCTTCAAGGAAAAAATAAGTTTGTTTTTCAGTTAATGTCTCTTATAAAGGCATTTAAAATGAAATTAAGTTTGTTTGAAAATCAGCTTGATAAGGGGGATATGTCACATTTCTTAACTTGTCAACAGAATATTCCATCAGAATATCATTTAATGGTTTCTGAAACTCTTCACTTAGAAGTGAGGAGTTTCAGAAAAGAATGCCATTGAGTAATGAAGATGAAGTCTGCATAAAAGTGATTGAGGATCCATTTTCTATCGAAGAAGGAAATCTACCTGTCGAACTCCAGATTGAAGTTATTGATCTCCAGTGTTCTGAAAACTATCGGGTCAAGCATAGGGAGAGTACTTTACAAGAGTTTTATTCTATTCTGGATCAGGATAAATTTAAAAGTTTGTTGGATACTGCCTACCAGTATGTATTTTGTATGTTTGGGAGCACATATACTTGTGAACAAACATTTTCGATCATGAACTTGAACAAAAGCAAACATCGTTCATCTTTAAGTGATATCAGTTTAGAGGCCATATTCAGAACAGCCACTTCAAACATGACACCAAACTTTGATAAAATAGTGGCAACAAAGAAATGCAGTGTGTCACATTGTGACATTCTGAATGTCACATTGTGACATTCTGAATGTCACAATGCGACATTCTGAATGTCACAATGCGACATTCAGTAACTGATATTTCACTAAGAATAAGTGTGATATTCTCAGTGAAATTATTAGTAAACTTTGTGTTTATGTTTAAGTGGTTTATATTGAGAAATTTTGCAGATATATCTGTTTGTAAATAATTTTGATTATAATTTTAATTGTAACTCTCTAAAAAATTTAAATATGTATATTAATTGGTATTTACTGTAGATCTGCTAACAAATTTACGTAAGTTTAGCTGCAGTGGACTAGTCTAAGATTCAAGGTCCGAAGTGATCTGGCCCTTGGTCAGGTGGTCCAACTTGGGTTTGGCCTCAAAAACAATCAAGTTGTGCAGGCCCAACCTAAATCCATGCTAATGATAGACACTTGATGGAAACAAGGAATAGCTGAATTAGTGAATAATCACATTGCAAAGCATATCATCCAGGTTGAATGTATTGCATAATGGATGATATATATTGAACATGTTGCAGTAACAGGACTGATGTGAAAATATAGGTAGATGAACTAGAGTTTTTCAAGATATTACAGAATTTCATTTTGATTGCCATAGAATTCGATAGGATATACGCCTGCGTATTGTGAAGAGTATTAACAGTATTATAAGAATATTAACAGGACCGCTGACCAGCCTGTATAACTTAAATTATACTCTCATTTAATCCTTCATCCAAGTGTAAGCAAACCAAGTTTGCATGTGAAATATCTTCACGACTAGGCTACTTGTGTCTATACGCTGACAGCTTTCACATTAATTCCCTTAGTACTCCATAATGCAAAGCACATGCATCCTTTTGGAATGTATAATACTATGCATTGTATGGATGGTACATTACTCAGACCGGTTTTGACCTTTATTGAAGTGAAAAAATAAAAGGGTGTTCATCATTGGCCTAAAGTAGTATAGGGATGCAAGAGAGCCCCTAATAGTATTAGGAGAAAGAAAAGACAGATGGGGAGAGAGAGGGAGAGAAAAGGCTCAGCTATTTGATATCATCATGTAGCCATAGGCTGTCCTTTTTGACCTGTTACCTGCAGCTGAACAACCAAATGACCAATTGAAACTAAAATCCAGAGATGACTGGTACCCCGGTGGTTAGGCTTATCAAGTTGATTTGAAGTAGTCTTCTGTCTGGGTTTGCTCTCCATTCGATCATAAAACCACACCAAACTAAGAAGATGGAACCATAATAAAAACAGACAGAATTTTATCTTCTCTTGGTAAATTTGGCTAGGCGGCATAGACCACTTAGCCAAAAATTTTATCTCTCCTAGAATGCTTCTTTCTAAATAAAATTCATAAGAATGAACAATAAAATTTCCATAATGTAGTATTGTAAAGCATCTGTAAAACATCTATAATATTGTATGTCATATTTCTTTTTTTTCAAAGCCATGTTTTTTTCCTAACTTTCCATAAATGCTATTTTAACTCATTAATTATAAAATTCTCTTCCCATTGCAGACAGGTGGGGGATATTGCAAAAAATAAAAAAAACTGTTTTGCTGTAAGTAATGGAATGACCAACACATTACATAATCTGTTCCAATGATCTGTAAAATCCATGTTCTGCTGCTGTAACAGATATCACAGATCGGATCTCCAATATGTTAAAGTATACCTCCATTTGATGACAATTGGTGGAAGGTGAACATATATAATTCTCAGTGAAATATTCCTCCCTTCAGGATATCCTTGGAACTTCAGTAAGTTATCAAGCAAAGTGTCATTATTAGTACCCAGCTGTGAAAATTTGTAGTGGAAGAGGTTAAAGATTTCCTTGTACCAATTTCTGCTGTTATTACTGGAAAGAATGCAGTTCCAGAATGCTGTAGTATTCAGGAACAATCTCAGCTCTTGTGCCATTGTAATCATTTATTCCAAATAGTGGGAAATCAAAAACCAGGGTAGCTGGAGAAAGTCTCACATGCATGATTGGTCTGCAATATTTCATGGATTTCTGAGGCTGTATTGCTTAAATAGCAGAATTTTAACTCTGGAAGTCATAAGCCGCTGTGCTTCTTTGATAGTTGAAAAAATTCCTTTTTAACTTTCTGGTGTTGGAATAATTGCACAAGTATACTGTATAATTGTTTCCAAATTATTTCTACTTTCTTTCGTCAATACTCTTATGCTCTCTTAAAGTTCTACCAGTCCTTTCTAGCACCCATCCATTTGTCTGCCTTTCGGTATGTATGTGAGATCTTCAACAGTCTCCTGTAACACCACACCACATCTCAAAAGCAACTATCCTCAGACTTCTTTAGGTTCCAAGTTTCACATCCTTAAATCACTATTGAAAAAAATAGCTGCATCCAGAATCATCAGCTTCGTTCCTGTGTAGATAGATCTATCCTTCCAGATTTTAGACAAATCTCTGACTGTTGTCAGAAAGGGATGCCAGACATCAAATGATTGAGTAAGATCCACTGAAAGTGCTGCCATTGGGTGGCTACGTTTTCATATTAACTATGTGGAGTAGATTAAATTCTACTTTAGCCTGGAATTCCACACACCTGTGTGCTTTTGATTATATATCTCATCCCTAATTTGAGCCTGTCATTGATAATGTGAAAAAAATATCTTGTAGTCAGTATTAGAGAGAGAGAAATAGACCTCTGGCTATTGAACTGTTTTGGAATAAGGATGATATGGCTTGTTACAGATTCACTTGGTATAGGATAGAGAGAAAAGAATTAAAGAGTATAACTAAGATGGGAAAGATAAAATCCCAGACTTTTAGAAAAGCTCTATCTCTAACCTTAAGATTTTCTTGTCTGGCATTCTTTATACTGTAGTAACTTCAGTTGCTGTAATGGGTCTGTTGAGCCCATCTTGGATGGGCTAAGCTTATTTAACAAATTAACAGGAATGGTGTTAATGTTTCAAGAGTTATAGTTTCCCACAGTACTTGTTTTGAAATGTATTTTCATAGTTTTTCTGAAAGGAGTCAGGAATGTCTTGTGTGGTAGGCATCTCTTCATTCACATAGATTTGGGTGAGTTTTTTCTTCATGGAATTTGGTGAACTGTCTGTTGAAGAATACAAAGGGCTAGCTGCTATTTTTATTTTAAAATTTCTTTCTTCCACATTGTTCCTTCCTTTCCAGGTCTATCTCAATGTCAATATTTCTAATGATATTGCTGTAGTCTATCCTTTCTGTGCCATTGCACTGATTTGCTATGAACCACTTTACTTTTTTATATAGGACTTTTTCCTTTTGAGGAAAGCATGTTCCTTCTCCCATTCAGTCATATTCTTTTTTACTGCTTGTTTGAATTTCAACTTTGTTTGAATGGAGGGTTTGGAGTTTGGTTAAAAAATATCAATGGTGTATTTGATGAGGTCTCCATGACCTGGAACTGATCTCTACTTGTTTCACTTACTGGAAATTAAATAGAACTGGATTATGATCTGACATATTAATATCAAGATGTTTTATCTGAATTACTCTGTTCATAAGGGAAGAAGAGATATAAATTTGATCAAGATAGTACCAATATACCATGATTCATGAACATGTAAACCCAGAAATTAGGATTGTGTTGTCTACTAGTTGAGCATTGTTAAGACATTTTTAACTGTGCATATCTAACTTTTCCACTTCTGCAGCATCCTCCTATTTTGTCTAATGCAGTTCAAATCTCCAGCTACTACAATGTAGTGGGCACCATATTAAATATGGCTGCAATTCTTGGGAGAATCTTCATCTAACTGTTCCATTGGATTGAACATATTATTATTAAGAGAGACCTCCAGGGAGTCAGGGACTCATCAAGGGAGGCCACATACTGCACTCTCCAGTTATCATACTTATTCTTGAATTCATTCACACTGCCAACACATGCAAAACACCCAGTGGCAATCTATTCCACTCCACACACCACCCTTTGAAAGAAAAATCTAGCCCTCGCCCCTTCTTAGCAGTATTCAACATCAGCTTCCAAGAATGCTCTTTTGTTCTTTCTGCACCCTCCATAAAATGAAAAATTCCATCATTTCAAATCCTGCACGAACCTTTCAGAAGTTTGTACGTTTCAATCATATCACCCCTCTTTCTCCTGTTTGTTAGTGTCTGCAGTCTACAAATTCTCAATCTGTCTTTATAATCAGTATTCCACAATCTTGATATCATTTTTAACACTCTCCTTTGCACTGTCTCCACTATATCAGAATCACAAAGGAAACCAGGAGAGACCAGACCTGCTAACAATAGTCTAAGTGAAGTCTTTTCAAGTCCTTGTAAAGTGGAAAAATTATATCTTTACATGTTAAAGTTTGTTTCAGCATTGTAATTATCTTTTGAGTTGTGTTTGCAATATTTGCTACAAGACCCCTGAACTTCAACTTGCTATCTACTAACACTCCAAGATCCCTAGCCTGATCAGTTTCTTCGAACATAATCCACCAGTATAATAATGCATTGGATATCTAATCATGCCAAAGTGCATGACTTTACATTTACTGACATCCATTTTCCCATGAACGCAATCCCAGCCTATTCAAATCATTCTGCAAGTTTCAGCAGCATTCCTGATTACCCTACCTATTATTCCTTGTAGTGGTGTACTACAAGGACTGATCCTTGTAGTACACCACTAGTTACCTTAAATCTTGCAGACTCACATCCTGTATATACCACTTTTTGATATCTGTCAGTCAGCCATCTTCTTAACCACGCTAATATTTTATAATCGAAACCCATATTCTCCAATTTATGCAACAGCCTTCCATGTTGTATTCTGTCAAAAGCCTTAACAAAATCCAAAAATATTATAGTGCACCCATTTTCCTTGTCTAGTTCAATGGTAACAATATTATAGGTGAGCAAGTTGCTAAAACATGACCTTCCCTTAGTAAATCCATGCTGCTCATTGCAAAGTAGAGATTCATTGTCAGCCCATTTCTGAATGCAATCCCTAACTAAGTTTTCCAAAATCTTCACCACCATGCCTGAGATACGGATTGGTCAACTGTTAGTTACATCAGTCTTTGCACCACACTTGTGCAATGGGATTACAATATATTCTTTCCATTCCTATAGAATCTTCCCTATTGTAATACTCATATTAAACACTTGGTCAAAGGAATAGCTACTTCAGCTGAACACTCTTTCAGTACATGCTGATATCCTATCAGTCCCTGTTTCTGAATTCGTATGTTGTTTGTGCAACAGCTCTAATACCTCTTCCTCATATATCTGAGTTTCTTCATCCAGTGAAGAGGTAGCAGTAAGCTCAATATGTACACCAGGTTGACAGCTTTTACCAAAATGGGCACTCATTGGTTCAATAATCTATTCTGCATCTGTAATCCTCACACTATTTGCATTCAGAAGTTATTCTTTATTTTACTTGCAGCATATCAATAGAATTCTTGTGGATTGTCTTTAACTTGCAGAGCCAGTTTCTTTTAGACTTAGCTTTCCTTACAACAGTTGTAACTCTTTTTGCCTGCTGCTTATAATTTTTATAACAGACATCATCCTTATGCAGATAAGTATGATGTCTGTTAAGGTTAAGATAAGGATGCTCAAATAATAGGATTACACATCCATTTCAGTCCTACCCTATTTATTCTTCAAATTCTTGGGACACATTCTGATATTGCATCATTTAAGTATTTTTAATCATTTCCTATGCACTGTCAATATTCTTCCCATCCAACAACTGATACCATTCTACTAAAGTCATTATACTCCTCAGTTGGTCATAATTTCCTGCTTTGTAGTTTTAGCATGTAACCTGTTCTGAATTGAACATTCATAAACTTAGTCAGTTTCCAAGTGAGTACTGCATGATCACTGTCACCATCCAGAAGCAGAACAGGTCTTTAAATGAAAAACACCTCTGACACTATAATCAAATCCAACACTCTTTGACCTCGAGTTCCTTCTGTCACATGTTGCTCGAGGAAGTTGTCCCTCAACAGCTCAATAAATTCAGTTTCATTCTTCTCATTGCTAGTGATGCATTTCTGCGTCACTAGCAACTGATCCACCAGGTCTGTAGCAACATCCACTATGTAATTGATCTTGTTAGATTCCACCTCACACTAGATGGTTTCAAATTCGCTGCCCACATGAAATACTGTTATTAGTACAACAATCTTAGGTCTTAACACTAACTGGATTCAAGTCATCTGATATTATTAGCAGCATTCCCCCCCCCCTCCTCTCCTATGCTGTCTATCCTTCCTAATAATACTGTACCCTTTACACTCGATACCAATTAGTATGTCTGATTCTGATAGCCAGGTCTCGCTATTGCTTACAATCTGAGGTCCCAACATATTGACCAAGGCAACAAACGCTACTCCTTTGTTTCTAATGTTCCTAGCATTCTTATAATAAGCTACCTGCATGTTCTTTTGTATACTCTTGTCTGCATGACACAGTTGGATAACTTGCAGATCTCTATTCTTCTGTAGTGCCTCATACATATAGACATCTTTGCACGTGCTTGATGGGTCCAAACCAGACGAACATAAAATTGAAATCAATCTCTCCTTGTAATAATTTCCATAATTATGCTGACTCTCAACATTAGCACAATCATATAATATTGTTGCTCTTCCACTCATGTTCTCACCATTCCTCCCATTATAATTTAGTTTCTCTGACTCTCTGTGTTAGGTCTCATACCAGTTATTAGTTTTTCAAGACTCCTGATACCCAATGCATTCAGATGTAGGCTGTCCCTCTTATAAATCTAATCTTCCCTCAAACTCACTGCACATATCCAAAAACTTGCATCCATTCCTTCTACACAGCCTATGCATTCAATCGTTAGCCCTTTTTAATTCATTTTTATCATATCGAAGTTATATACTTACTATTTGCACTTTCTCACTCTTCCAACCCTTTCATGTCTGCTTGTACTGCCATTTTTAAACCATTTTCTTTCCTCTATTAACTCATTCCACCATAAAATTAAATTTACTTTGGAACTAGAAAGTGAAGGAAGAATACTCTTTCTAGATGTTTTAATCTCCGAAAATGCTGATAAGGGATTCACACTTTGTTTATATCACAAACCTATACATACTAGTAATTACCTCCATTCATCTTCTATGCATCATATTTCACAAACAACATCATTCATATGGTGCAAAAAAAAAAAAAACCCTCTTCCTATCCTAAGAGATGAGTAATGATTTCATGAAAAGCAGAACTTGTTTGCAGTGGATATTCAATAAAACTCATATAGAAACTGTTATTCCATTACAGTTACAAAGCAAAATCCAGATATTCACTACAGGTTCTAGTTTCCATTCAGTCCTTTACAGTCAGTAGACTTTCTATCAAGATTTGCTAGTCTTCTCAAAGCTTATCATATTAGAGTGGCATATAAAAAGTTATATGCCACTCTAATATGATAAGCCTTGAGACTGACTCTATAAAAGTTTACTCTATTATCCTTAGACTACAACCCCCATCTATAAACATCCTGGAGTATACGGAATTTTGAAATAAGATAGAAAGAACATATTGGAGATGTTACAACAATGGGAAAAACAACTCAGGCTTGGCTTATCTTTTTCCCACATCTGCAAACACACACTTTATTATACAATGAAACCTGTGGAGAATTCATGACTAAACAAACACACGTAATAACCACAGTAATAAGTTTTAATAAGTAAATATTTCATCCTAAGTATCTTAGGACATCGTCAGTACAGTTAATTCAAACAATACTAGGAATAACATACAGTTAGAGCACATGATTACAATGGAATCCCCATATGCGTGCAGTAGCTTGTTATAGAATTAAATTAAAATACATCTGGAGGGGTAAAAAAAAGATTACATTAAAATAAGATAACATATATATATAAAAAAATATTTTACCCAATTTTGTATGACAGTTTCCCATACTTTAGGAATAGCAAGAATGTCATTATGGTTTAGATTTGGTCTGTGAAGTAGGACTTCAGCACTTTCTTTATATAAATGTTCATGCTTATATAAAGATCTGTGTAGAATTTTGGTCTTTTTCCAATGGATCCTATGGTCTGGGTTTTCGACTCCATGTTGTGCGAGGCCAGATTCTAGAATACCTTGAAGAAAATATTTTCACGTTTAAACCCAAAACAAAAATTTGGCTATGATATGTTGATGACATTCCGAACAAGAACTACACCTGTTTTAGATAAAATAAACCTTCTTCATCCTCACATCAAATTTACGCTAGAAAAAGAATCTCCACAGGGTATCTCCTTTCTGGATTTACACATCCAAAGAAAAGAAGATGGTTCCATCTCCACTTCTGTCTATCACAAGCCGACATTTTCAGGTCGCTACATTCACAATTCTTCTGCTCATCATCCATCTCAAAAATTTGGCATCGTTAAATTATTAGTAACCAGAGCACGCAGATTCTGCTCCTCTGAAGAATCTCTAAACCAAGAATTGGAAATAATAAAAAATACATCCATACTAAATGGATACAATCTTAAAACAACTCAAAAAATCATCAGTCACTTCCCCACACATCAACCTAGACAAGAACAAGCCCATAGGTTTGTTTACCTTATGTCAAAGGCATCTCCAAACATCTTTCAAAAATTATGAAGAAATACAAACTTGCTACTACCTACAAACCCATCAACCAGATCTATAACTTGTTACCTTCTCCTAAAGACAAACTCTCACCTCTAATGCTACCTGGCATGTACGAGGTTCCATGCTCCTGTAAATTGTCATACCATGGACAGATAGGTAGATCTGTTCCGGAATGCGTTTAAACATTCCAGAACATCAAGACCATATCCGTCTTATCAAACTGCAGAAATCTGGCCTCACGCAACATGGAGTTGAAAACCCAAACCATAGGATCCATTGGAAAAAGACCAAACTTCTACATAGATCTTTATATAAACATGAACATTTATATAAAGAAAGTGCGGAAGCCCTACTTCACAGACCAAATCGAAACCATAATGACATTCTTGCTATTCCTAAAGTATGGGAAATTTTGTAAAATATTTTTTTTATATATGTTATCTTATTTTAATTTAATTCTATAACAGGCTACTGCACGTATATTGGGATTCCATTATAATCATGTGCCTTAACTGTATGTTATTCCTAGTATTGTTTGAATTAACTGTACTTAGGATGAAATATTTACTTATTAAAACTTATTACTGTGGTTAGTACGTGTGTTTGTTTAGTCAAACACACACATGTCATTGAGTGGAACAAGAGTTCTGTGTTTACATAGAAGAGAACTCCATTGCTTGTAACATAAAAGAATCTACTGTGGTTATCTTTTCACAGGGCATGCTTAATAGAAATCAAAGAATAATTCTGTGTGATATTTGGGAATTGCTTATCAGATCTTTTCATACATCCTACTTAATTTTCAGGCAACTATCTGCAAACAGTGCTGAACAGCTAACTCATTGCACCTCCTACGTTCTGTGTGCGTTTATGATTTATATTGTAATTGTTCATGCTTTGTTTAGTAATGTTTTAGTTTCTTTGCCAACATTACTTTTATTTTTATATATTTACCCAGAATATGCCACAAGATACTGAATCTTGTGGCTGCTTCTTTTGCCACTAAAGCGAAACTAATGGTTTTTACTATAGTTATTTATGACCATTAAAAAATATCCAGTTTTTTCTAGACAATCATGCTAGTGGAAATCTAAAATTCAACTCACACTAGTTTGATGTATTGATAATTACAAGAAGTTCTAATGTAATTGTCTTTTGTTAAATGCATATGCTGCGGTGCAGTAATTTTTGTTGAGTCCCAAAGGGTTCAGGATTGCTTGAAAAAAAGATTTTTTGTTCGTTTTCTCTTGTAATTTCATTTTTATTTAAAATGGTAGTAATAGGTATTACTTTTTTTTTTTTTTTTGAGCTAATGGCAAAATGGAAGGAGTACATATGCCAGAAATGGCTCTAAGTTTAATCGTTGTGAAATGGAATGGTTTCGCTATACAAGAATGCTATTATAAAACAAACTTTTTTTGTGATTGTGGGAAATCATTTAATCTTTTATTAAGACTGTAATGCATTATTTTACTTCAGTATACTAAGTCTGTTTATAAGTTTATATAATTTATATGAATATTTATGATTTTTTTTTTTAATTTCAGATATGCTTTTCTTTAATAATGAGCCTCCAAGGTATGATTTAAAACTTCAAAATGTTTCATGTAATTAATTTTTGTGATCAGTACGAATTTATTATTTTCAATTTTCTTGAAAAGAATGCCAGTTTATAAATATTATTCAGAACCTTCAGGAATCCTAGATTCATTGTTGAGAGGTCTGCTTTATATAAAATAAAGTTTATCATACCACTTCTTAAACTCATTCACTGTCTGCCCTCTCTCACCACTCTCTCAGGCAATGCATTCGATACTTGTACCATTCTTTTCTTCTGCTTCTTCCTACCATAGAATTTGTGCCAAGTGATCTGTTACAACAACAACTCAAAGACAAAAGGAAAGGTTGATGCTAGGCATCACATTAAAAGATAAGAAGCGAAACACCTGGATAAGAAGCCAGACTTGCATCACTGACATCATTCTTCACCACAAGTGACTAAAATGGAAATGGGCCAGACATCTATCTAAAAGAGAAGATGAGCGATGGACCACCATACTAATGAACTGGATTCCTAAAGAAGGGAAACGAGGCCAAGGACATCCTAAAAGAAGATGGAGTGATGAATTGTCAAATTTTGTTGGGGAAAATTGATCAACCATTGCCAAGAACAGAGAAAAGTGGAAAAAACTGGAGGAGGCCTTCGTCCAGCAGTGGACAGTAAATGGCTGAAAAGAAGAACTGTTCTAGTCTCTGCTATCACTTTCTTAGTCTTCTAATTCTTCTTTTTCTCTTGATTTTATACCTTTATAGTAATTTTGGTAGTCTGCTATAGTACATTCAATTTAGATGTTCTCTCCATTTTTGTTTATATTTACTTTTGTAATAATTTATTAGTTTTATATTCAGATATTGTAAAATTTCTTTATTTGTTTTATGATTCCATAAGATATATCCAGCTGTTCTTCTAAGAAATGCATTTTTCATGTTTCACTTCTATATAATAATAGAGAGTGCAGTATCATAAAAAATAAAAAGAAAAAAAAAGATCATTATTGATGTGCTGCAGGAGTCTGTTTTTAAATTATTGTTGTTTAACATGTATATTAATGACATTGGGACAGGTTTACCTATAGATGTATAGTTAAACTTGTCCCAGATGATACAAAACTGGGAAGAATGACAATGAATCAAGCAGATGTGACCTTAGAGAAGGTCTTGAATAGATTGGATGGACAAGTGAGTTCAACTATTCATTCTGTGTTCCAAAGTGTAAGGTTCTGAAATTTTGTAGACAACAGTGGGATGTGAAGTGGTGGGGAAATTTTGAAGAAAGTTGAGGAGACAACAGAGGTGTTGTGAGATCAAGTTGTGAGATCATTGCATCTGATTATGGTAACAATGCAGAGAACTATAATGTGCAGAAATGAAGTGGTGGTTCTATTGTATAAGGCCTTGGTAGGTCTCATATGGATTATTGGTTACATGGTTTTCATGGCATGTCAATGAGAATATATTAGAAAGGATTCAGAGAAGATTTACAAAATTGCAACTGGCTTTTAAATGTGGGATATGAAGACAGATTAAGGAAATAAATTTGCAGAGCCTCATAAATAAGAGGAGGAGAGGGGATGTTTGAGACATGTAAGTTTGAGCATGGATTTGGTAGCAACAAAATCCATTCTCAAATTATACTCTTCATGATTCAGTTTGCCACAAGGATGCATATGTCTTTGTGTGGTCTGACATGCCTGCCATAGAATGTTAAATTTAGAATCCCCCTGCTTTTACATCCACCGAAGGGTTCCTTGCCCCACTTTATAACAGTCATCTGCTGCATTTACCAGTCTCCAAACTCTGAAAACTACTCAGACCTTTTCACCTTCCTCTGCATTAAACTTGACCATCTTCAGTCCAGCTATGCAAACAGCAAAGTCATCTTCAATAGCAAACAGCATGTCTACAACTCCAGTTAGCTCCTCATCCCCAAGACTACTGATCAAATGCGGAGGTTTTTTTGCTATAAGCAATGATCTATATAAGTTGTTCGCCTACATACCCAAATTTCTGATAATTCCTTCTACTTTCCCAATACCCTTAATTTTTTTTTTTAATTAGTTCTCTTTCTAGGTGCTTTGTAAAGGCTAACTCTCCTCTCATCAACTCAGACTACAATCTTGAGCAAGTTTCCAGTCTCACAGAATGTCCCACCTCTGACCACACTCAACCTTCTGTCCTTTTGCACTGTAAAGGCACCAAGTGGAATAACCTCTGGAACTACTGTTCTTCTTTTCTATGGCCTGACTATTTCTTCTGCTGTTGACTGAGCATCTCACAGAAATCGTCTGCACTGGCATGAAGACATTCTTCCCTCATTCCATTGAAAAATCCTAATCCACTTTTCAAGTCCTATTTCAACAGAAGATGCATGAAAGCATTTGAACAAAAAAAAAAAAACTTAGCTTACTACAGGTGGATTGCATCAAGAACTCCCAACTTCGTATATAGTCTATGCAATAAATGTAAAACAACTCTTAGGAAATACAACTTCATAAAGACCAAGAACAGAAAACATGCCTCTTGTCCAAACAGAAGCTGTGCTTTCTGTTCCCTTTCAAAGGCCATTAGACTCAACTTCTGCTTACCTGCATTTCCACCTCTCTCTCTCTCATATCTAGATGGCACCACTCTTACAGCACCCAAAGAAAAAGCTGACCACCCATCACTCTTTTCCTCTAATCCCTGCATAGATGATGAAGGCAAATCACTTCCTTCCATGCCAGCAACCAAGCACCATATGCCGCCTGTGGTCTTTTGGCAAAAAAAAAGACATAAGAAGAATATTAGACACCCTGAACATTACAAAGTTGTCTGGTCCTGATAGCATCTCTCTCTCTCTCTTACTCCCCTATTGCACTCAGACATTGTGCTCCAGAGCTAATATGAGGGGGGGAGTTCTGAAAACTTCTGATAAACACATAGAAGAGCATCTTGAGGCACTCCTACATTGATGTTAAAGCTCCAAGAGAGGGTGCCATTCACCATGATACAGTAAACGACCAGCAAGAAAGCTGGCTATCCAGTTACAGAAGATAGCAGGTAGACTGAAGGAAAGTAGTTTGCAAAGCAGACCTTGATGCCAAGTACTATTGAAAGCCCTGAAAATGTCAAGGGCTTTCAGTAGCATCAACTATTGAAACCTTTCCATGACACATGTCCAGTGGCAGGTGATGTAGGTTAAGAGATCCACTGGATCTTGATTGGCTGAATCTATACTGGTGAGCTTCTAGGTAGTAAAGAAGTTGACTATTGAAAACTTTCCTCGTTATTTTGGAGATGATTGAGGTTATGGCAATCGGTCAGTAGTTGTACTGCAGGCTTTTGTTTCCCTTTTTTGGAATGGGTTCAATATATTCTTGCTTCCATAAGATGGGGATAGATGCCAATTGAGTATAGAAGATTGAAGAGATGATAGAGGAAGGTATGGGATGGGGGTGAGGGGTTCTGGAAAGTTCTGATAATACCTAAAATAAAAATGATAATAGAGCAACTGATATAACCACAAGAAAGAACATACTAGTAGCAGAGTTATGAAGGTAACTTATGTTGTTATATTCTTATATCCACATATGTTCTTTCTTGTGGATAACTACAAGAAAGAAAATATAAGAACATAAGTTACCTTATGTTCTTATATTCTTATATCCACATATGTTCTTTCTTGTGGATAACTACAAGAAAGAAAATATAAGAACATAAGTTACCTTCATAACTCTGCTACATTCATCATTCTTCCACTTGCTGTTGGGCCTTTTAAAACAAGAGCAGCAGCTACCCAATATCCCTTTTCAGTACAACTACAAACATACTGAACCTGCATCTCCTCTTTCTCATTAATTCTATTTACCTCAGTTCTCTGGAACAGCCTTCCTCATGTGTTTCCCGACAATTCCTCCAGCTTGTTAAGAAAAATATCAATGGATTTCTTCTTTCTCAATGCTTATCTGCACCTCACACATGGCACTGATGTGCTATAGGTTCTTGTGCCTCAAATGTATGGGATTAAAAAAAAAAAATAACCAGAAAGCTATATCTAAAAAGTTTATAAAGAGGGTGTTAGATAAGAGGTTCTTTGCATGTATGCATTGCCTGATACTGTGGTGAATGCAGACATTGAATGAGTTTAAAGCACAGTTTGATAAGCTTTGTGTGAGACAGTGATTTGTGCCACCATTGCCCTGACACATTAATTAATCTGTACAAGCCTGGACAGTGTACATCAATAGCATGTGGTGGGCCACCACTTTCTTGCTGGGTGCTGGTACATCCATCGATGTTATACTTGTGGTAGACCTGTGATACAGTTGCCCTTGAGAACCCTAGGGTTCTTACCACTTGGGTGATAGAATATCCATCTGTCTTGTGCCGATAATACATCCATGATCAAAGTCACTAAGATCGCCACATTTACCCATGTTTGTGGATTGTGATACACTGTTGTGAAACCCTGATGTCTGCCTATTTACCTCCTGACACCTGATTGGGGTATGTTTCACTCTGTGTGTGTGGGGGGATGCCAGTGTCAACTTCCCATCACCGCTATCTCTAATGTTTTGTCCATTGAGTGTATTTTATTAGGCAATCCCATATTCACTAATTTATGCAACAGTCTTCCATGATGTATTCTGTCAAAAGCCTTAGCAAAATCCAAAAGTATCACGACATATCCATTTCCCTTGTCTAACTCAATCATAACATTATTATAAAATGTGAGCAATTTGCTCAAACATTACTTTCTCTTAGTAAACCCAATCTCTTCATTGCAATGTATAGATTCTCTGTCAACCCATTTCTGTATGTGAACTCTAACCAACGTTTCCAAATTCATCTACTGAGATACTGATAGAATGATAGCTGGAGTATGTCAGTCTTTGCACCACTCTTTCAGTGAGATTACCGTACATTCTTTCCACTCCTCTGAAATCTTCTCAGTTCAGAGACTCATATTATATAGCCTGGACAAAGAAATAGCTAGTTCAGCTGAATGCTCTTTTAGTATCGGTACTAATATCTCATCGGACCCTATTGCCAAATTCGTATTCAGTTTGTTCAATAGCTGTAGTACATCTTCTTCATACACCTTAATTTATTCATCCATTGAAGTGGTAGCAGTGAGTTCAATGTTAGTAGAACAATCTCTTCTGCATCTTTGACCTGTTTACCATTTGCATTCAGTGGCGTTATTCTTTCATATTCATTCTTTCTTTTATTTGCACCATAGCAAGAGAATTCTTTTAGATTGTCTTTAGTTTGCAGAGCCAGTTTCTTTTCATACCCAGACTTAGTTTTCCATATATTCACTAATTTATGCAACAGTCTTCCATGATGTATTCTGTCAAAAGCCTTAGCAAAATCTAAAAGTATCACGACATATCCATTTCCCTTGTCTAACTAAATCATAACATTATTATAAAATGTGAGCATGTACATAAGGATGATGTAAACGGTATTCCTTCCACATCATCTTTTTCTTACAAATCTCTTTCTTAATAAAATTACACATCCATTTCACTCCCACCCTCTTTATTTTTCAAATTCTAAGGACACATTCTTATATTGCATTGTTTATGTAATTTTTAAACACTTCCCATTTCTTCATTGCCGGCAACCAATCCACTAGGTTTGTAACAACACCCCTCTATTCATTTGATCTTGTTAAACTTCATTTCACACCAGATAGCGTTACACTCAATACCATGCGGGAAAATGTTATCATTATTGCAGTCATAAGTCTGAACTCCAACTGGATTTAAGTTGCCCAATAATATTAGTAGCACCCGCTCCCCTCCTCTCCTATTCTGTGTATCCTTCCTAAAAATACTGTACCCTTTACACTCAATACTAATTAGTGTGTCTACCTCTTATAGCCAGGTGAGTTTATAGCCTCTTATAACCTAATGCCTGCAATCTGAGGTTTCAATGTATTCACCAAAGCAACAAACTCAACCCCTTTGTTTCTCAAACTCCTAGCATTCGTGTGCAGACATAATAAGTCACTTGCATGCTTTTTTTAATAGTCTTCTCTTTAGTCTACATGACGGTTGTACAACTTGCAGACCTTTCTTCTTATCTAGTGCCTTTATGTATGCAGGCATCCTTGTATGTACTTGATAAGTCTGAACCAGATGAACACAAAATCGTTCTCTCTTCATAATAATTTCCATGATAATGCCTATGCCCATCATCAATTCAATTACATAATATCGTTACTCTTACACATAGATATTCCCCATTCCTCCATCATATCTGGTTTCTCTGACTCAGTGTTAGGTATTATACCAATTAATAATTTCTCAAAGCTCATCAACCACTTTGTTTCTCAAACTCCTAGCATTCGTGCGCAGACATAATAAGTCACTTGCATGCTTTTTTTAATAGTCTTCTCTTTAGTCTACATGACGGTTGTACAACTTGCAGATCTTTCTTCTTATCTAGTGCCTTATGTATGCATAAGGCACATGTATGCATATGTATGCATGCCTTATGATAAGTCTGAACCAGATAAACACAAAATCGTTCTCTCTTCATAATAATTTCTATGATGATGCCTATGCCCATCATCAATTCAATTACATAATATCGTTACTCTTACACATAGATATTCCCCATTCCTCCATCATATCTGGTTTCTCTGATTCAGTGTTAGGTATTATACTAATTAATAATTTCTCAAAGCTCGTGATACCAGCTTTGGCCTACATTCACATGTAGGCCATCCCTCTTATACGAATCCATTTTTCCTTCAAACTCACTCCACACATCCAAAAAGCTTGTATCCATTTTTTCTTCACAGCCTATGCATTGAATCATTTTGCCATCATAGCCCTTCTTAATTCACTTCTTGAGTAGATTCTCCAATTTGGGAGTTAGCAATCATGGTACCCCAAAGTATTTGTTCCTCTGCCTTCCTTTTGATCTCATAATAGCCCTTGTTACCCATCCATTTTTTACATCACCAACCCAAGTTCTTGGTCTACAAGGAGACCTTCTTGCCTCTAATTTTCTTTCCAGTGTTTCCAGACAAGTTTTCCCTGCTGATCTTCTTAATATGTGCCCTACCATCTTTTACTTTTAATATTTTAATAGTAATAATTATTATTATTATTACTGCATTGGCACCTGCATGGAGTTCTAAGACTTACCATGGGAGACCCACACTATTGACACAATAGTTATCATACCCTCTATTCACCCCTACCCCCAAATCTAGTCCTCACACACCCTTGCTAACCACCATACTCTTACCCAATTTCCAGAGATGACCTCTTGTTCTGTCCATTCCAGCCAAGTGCTGAAATATTTCCTTTCTATTAATCCTATAAAATCTTTTAAGTAACTTAAATGTTTCTATCATATTCCCCTTTTTTTGCTTAGAAAACCAACTTTTGCAACCCACAGATACTCAATCTATCCTTATAAGGAGTATTCCACAGACCACTCACCATGTTGGTCACTTGTCTCTGTATCCTTTCCACAACTTCCTCATTCCCAAAAAAAAAACCCAGATGTCCACACTGTAATCCACATGTGATTGTATCGAGGCTTGTATTGAAGTGGAATGATTTCCCCCCTCTATCTTTGCCCACCTGTGCATTCCTAACCAACCAAGCAATCTCTTGAGCCACCCCAGCAACATGCTTTCTAAATCCCAACTCTCTGTTCACCCCCCCCCCAAATCCCCAGTTTCACCAATCTCCTAGAGTACACTTCCCCCAATGTGGCACAAGCCTGTAATTCCCTTATCCCAAAATGCATAACTTTACACTTTTCCACATTAAATCAACCATTGTGTTTTGACATTGCCTCCTCCATTCCATCTAAATCACCCAGCAAGCTCTCACATCACTTGACCAACCCTATTCAACTATGCGTTATTAGCAAACAACTGAACATCTCTGCTTAAACCGTTCCCCAGATAATCCATGCACAAAATAAACAACAGTGGTCCAAGCACAGAATCCTGTGGCACACACCACTAGTCTCCTACCTTCTCTTGGATTTTGCCCCTCCATATAGTACTCCCTGGTATCCAAACATCAGTCACCCTCTGTATCTACACCACCTGCCCCCCCCCCCCCCCATATCCATCCACATTTATTGCAGTCTGCATAACAGCGTTCCATGTGTATCCTGTAAAACACCTTTGCAAAATCCAGCAGCATCATTGTGTAGCCATTCCTCTTATCTAACTCAGCTATCACTCTATTATAAAAAGTTAGTAGAATGCTAAGGCATGACCAACCCTTCATACAGTCAAGCTGTCCCTTATAGAGTATCACACTCTTGTCCACCCATTCCTGCTCTCTCTCTCTTTTTGACCAACTCCTCGAGCACATCATTATAACCATCACCACTCCCAAGGCACCAATTGGTCCACAATTTGCCACACACTTAGATTCTCATTTTTGCAAAGGAACTATCCTGCCCTCCTTCTACTCTACTGGAACCTCACCAGAGCTGAGACTTAAATGAAACAGCCTAGTTAAAAGCATTGCCAGTTTCTCTGCACATTCTCATAAAACATGAGCCAATATCCTATCCAGTCCCACTGCTGTATTTGCATTCAGATTCTGCATTGTACCAAGTACCTCCAATTCATCAACCCCATTCTCACATCAGTCCCTGTCACCTGTTGCACAACAATATCCTTACCTGGATGATGAACTTCTGCAAAGCCACTAAGAAGCTCAACTATTTTGTCTTCCTCTCAGTCACCTCTCTACCATCAGCACTCATTAAAAATATCCTTCCATAGTCATTCCTCCTCCCACTTTCCATATAACAAAAAAAGCCTTTGCTTGCTTAGCCAGTTTCCCCTCAATCTGATCTTGCCTTCCCTACCATGTTGGTCAAGTTTCTTACCTGACCTTGTACTGTTCATGAGTTTGCTGGTCATTTTTCTCCTTATATACACTCCAGAACTTTTTTTTTGTTCCCTACTCTTGCTTAATGATACCACTTATCCATCTAACTTCTAGCTGATCTATCCTCCTTACCCTGGATACACAGTGTGACATTGCCTCCTCCAGATAACCCTTGACTATCCCCCATGCACTGTGAACATCCTTCCCTTGCAGATCTTTATGCCAGGGCACTTCTTCAAGCTGCCGCCTAAGCACACCATAATCACCTGCCTTGTAGTTCCACATATACCCCTTCTTAATGGGAATTTCCACATTTTGTTAGCTCCCAAGTCAAGACCACATGATTACTCTCCACAATTGGAGGCAATGTAGTCACCTTAGTTATGGACAGGTCTGATCCGGTAACCAGATCCAGTGCTCTCATACCCCAGGTCCTCTTCACCACATTTTACTTCAAGTAATTATCTCTCAGTAAATGTATAAATTCCATTTCCTTCCTGCTATGTGATCTTTTCTCCTCCTAATCTATGTCTCTGAAGTTGAAGCCCCTCCCATAATAACTATTTGACTTGCACTCATCACTGATCTGCTGATGCACGTCTTTCACATCATTTCTGGAACCCCCTGGCCTGTAGCAGCAACCAGTTTTATATTTTGTCCTGTTGGTCTCAATCTTACACCAGGCTGACTCAGAAGAACTTCCATCTGCCCCTATTGACTTCTACTTTTATTGATTATAATTCATCTGTTACATCAGCAATACCCCATCCCCTATCCTGTCTACCCTATCTCCCAGAAAATACTAAATCCATCACATTCTATCTCTGTAACTACATCATGCGCTGTTAGCCAAGTCTCACTGGTGCCTATAACTTGTGGCAAGGTTGTATTAAAAAAATGCTAAAAACTCCTCCCTCTTATTTCTGATACTTAATAGGGTTGATATAAAAAAAACTGTAGCATCCCCTTAGGCCCACAAACGCATTTACATCCTGAATTGATTATCCCATTCAGTTGTTGCCTGAGAGACTAGATTCTGCATTTTTTGTTCATTCATACACTCATCCACTTCATGGATGTTTCAACATACACATCTGCTGTAATTTGTTTAGTTTTCCTGACTTTGTGCTTCTGCCTTCTTAGTGAACAAAGCACATGTGCTTTGTGCAAATGTGCTTTGACACAAAGCTTGACACCCAACTCCGAATCCATTCAAGTGCAGTCCATCAGCATTATACAAATTTTCCTTCCATCAAGCTCAAACCATAGGTCCAGAAATTCTATATCATTCGCTCTGCACAACCTTTATATTGATTCATTAACTAATATTACCCTCTTCGGTTCCCTTCTATCATAACATCGCAGCAGCCTTACACCATCACCCTCTGACCTTCTTTTTTGCTTCTTCCAATAACTCTTTGACATCATCCCTCATACAATACTTCTCAGATCACTGGTTCCAGCCCAACAATCAATTCTTTCACTTTCCCTTTCTGTATTCTAATGTTAATTTTCACTCCAGGAAAACAAGATTTTGTAGTTCTTTTATGAAGTACTCTCATTATCATAGAATCACCTTAAAGCATTATCTCCTTGTTTCACTCATTTATTCTTACAATCTTTTTTGTTTCAGACCTCTTGCTTATATCTGTTCTGGTTCAACTAATCTTTTGCTGTTTCTGTAGCCTTTCAATCTTGAGATTTGTCCTGTAAGGATTAGGTGCAAATGTGCTATTTCCTTGTTCAGATCTTCTACATTCTGCTGCACTTTCTGTATTATTATCAATATTTACATTTTCTGGTCTTCTATCAATACTCTCTACTCGATTACTGCATAATTTGTTTTCTCCACATTCACTCTCAAAACACTTATTACACACATGCTCACTAGTTGCATTCTCCTTCCATAAATCTTTCAACTTTTACACAACTACATCTTACAAATTCTATACTAGACAAAATCATGCAAATTTAGCTTGCTCAACAGAAACATCTTGACCACCATTGTTCTGCTTCTCATAGGTCCCATACTGACAAATATACTTTAAGGAAATTACATATCTTATTTAGGTCTGAATCACACATACTTATAAAACAAATAACTACAATAAATTAACTCAGTATTATTAACAAAAATTTGAAAAAAAAAAAAAATTACTTATCTTTCAGCAGCATTATTTGGTGATGACATTCACCAAATCACTGTTTTACTTTTTATGGGTTTTCTCCTTTCATAGCCATTGTTTTTGTGTTTACTTTAGATTTCTCATATTAGATTGTTTTGAGATTTAATGATTTTACTGATCTTTCTAAATTGTTTTCTGATGTTGCTACAATTTTGATCATCTTCTAATAATAATCTCTCTCTCTCTCTCTCTTTATGGATTTATTTGTTTACTAAATGGATTATGCATTGTTTCCAGATTGTTTTATATATATATATATATATATATATATATATAATATAGAGATGATTGTAGAAATTAAAGAGGAATAAGTTTATTAAATACAGGTTACAAAATTTACTGTACAATCCTGAATAAAAGACTTAAAAATATTGCAATCTACTCTTAGAAGAACAAAATAGTTTCAGTATAGACAATATTTATGTGTTAAAACAAATTATTGAAAGAAAAAAAAGACTAGAATTATTTTTAGAGACTCGTCTGGCTTTTATAGATTATGAGAAACCTTTTGATAAAATATACAGAGAAGAATTATGGAATATAATTAAAAAAAAATAAGGGTATCCATTACATTTGGTTCAAGCTATACAAAGTTTATATAGAGATACAAAAAATACAGTTAAGTAATAAATTCAAAGAAAAGATTGAAATTAATCCAGGTGTTATCTAATCTCTAGCTCTCTCTCTCTCTCTGTATATGTGTGTGTGTGTAGAAAGTATTTTACCTTGGGTTATTCTACTTTTACCATGAGTTGCCTTGGTCTTGCACTACGTGCAGGGTCAGCTAGACTTGCAACACTTGCAGACGCAAACTTGACTTATTTGTCTGTTTGCTTACTTGGGAAATGGAGTAAAACCAGGTTTAAAATAGCTTGGTATCTTTAACATTTATTATACCCAAGGTAAAATACTTTCTACATTTATATCTCCTCCTGAGATTTTTATTTAATAAGGTTAAAACACCTTATGGTAACTTGTTCTGGTAAAATACTTACAAGCTCTGTATTACTAAATCTTGGTATTTCTAGCTTGGCTCCCACTGATGAAACCAGTCTGGGTAGTGGTCCCCTGCCTTTAATACAAAGCATCTTCTTACATCTCCTCCAGGAGATGTGCTTTGCATTAAGGGTAAATATTAAGATTAGTGATCAGAGCTTATTCTACTTTTACCATGAGTTGCCTTGGTCTTGCACTATGTGCAGAGTCACCTAGACTTGCAGGTGCAAGCGTGACTTGTTTGTCTGTTTGCTTACTTGGGAAATGGAGTAAAACCAAGTTTAAAATAGCTTGGTATCTTTAACATATATATATATATATATATATATATATATATATATATATATATATATTGATCAGATTGTTAAAATATGGAAAACAACAGTAAAACAAGATATCCTATTAACTAGGATACCTTGTTTTATTGAAGAACTGCTATCAATACAATGCTATGTTCAGGTGATCAAATTATATTACAAGACAATGAAATGTCCTTCAAAAATCAGTCCGTGAATTAAACAAAATAAGCCAACAATACAATTTAAAAATTATATTGTTGGCATTTAAAGGTTGAGATCATGTTAAATCATCTTAGAAGGGCTAGTGTAATGTTTAATTATTTAGGCGGCATAATAACATATGCAAAAGAGAAAGATGCAGGTGAAAAACTAAAGAAATTTCAGAAAATCTCTGGAACAAGAAAAATAATAAAAATAATAAAACAAGACAAGAAACTAAACAAAAATTTTATAAAATAATGGCCACTCCCACTTTATTATATGATTCAGAAATATGGATTGTTAAAAGAAAGAGAAGCAAACTACAAGCTGCAGAAATGAGATTCATATAATTGATGAAGACATATGAAGAGATCTAGATATATATAATTTAAATGAAAAAGATGAAGAAATATAGAGAGAAATGGAAAAAACATCTATTTAGGATAGAAAGATATTGGCCACTAAAAGAGGTGGATAAATATAGATCAGAGGGAGAGAGAGAGAGAATGAGAGGAAGACCCCAGTGAAAACGGAACAGATCAAGAAGATCAGAGTTTCTGGAGTATGTAAAAAAAAAAATTAAAAATACAAAAATAATATAAAATTGAAAAAAAAAAAAAAAATATATATATATATATATATCCTTAGCCTACCCACTGTACAAAATATGCTATAGGTTTGCAAATAAACTTTCATTGGTGGGAGCAACATAAAAAAACATGGAGAGAAGATGCAAGAAATAAGAAAAATCTCATTGACTGTGTTATTGTTAATGGTGATGTTTTTCCCACTGTTTCAAGACACAAAGGGTGTGCAGAGATTTGAAACCGAAATGATCACTATTTAGTTTTAATCAGGATAAATTGTATTTTATAGGTATACTCGAATCATATGCCACATTAAGTTCCAGACCACCGTCATATAGCGAATTTTGTCATATAAAAAATCACTGTCCTGTTTTTTACCTCATTTACAGATGCCTGTAATAGTTTAATGTTTTTAAGCATTCATATATATACATGCATAAATGAATAAATAAATAAAGCATTTATTTATGTCAGATGCACAAATAAAAAATTTTAAATAATTTTTGCAAACTAAAAAGTTATTCTGAATGGCTTGACTTAAGGGAACACTCCAATCAGGTTAATCATCAGTCTACACCATTAAGACATAATATTGGAGTATTGACAGAGTAACAGATTAAAATCAAGGAAAATTGTTAATAGGAAGTTAGTGATGATGTAAATTTTTCATGTAGTACTATCACAATAATATCCTATACACTCCCTGAAGTTACTTCAGGGAGTGTATAGTATGTCTGTCATACATACACACATAATATCATGTCTTAAATGCATTTCCATTCTCTGTAGACACCACACTTTCAGTCAATACATTCCATTCGATCTCCACTCTCCATGCTAAAAAAAAAAAAAAATCTTTCACTCCTTTACTCACATCCTCTTTATACAGCTTCAAATATTGACTCTCCCCTCCCCCCCTTCACAGAATCTCTGTGAGATTCTGTGAAAAATCTCTTCATTGCTATTGATAATGCTTAACAATATAAACAACATCAGGAAGGGGGGGGGGGAGAATGCATTTATTATACTCACTAATAATATTTTGCTTCTTTTCTACCCAGCATCATCAGAGAACAGTGATAACTGTGACAAGCACACAGCACTAAACTAAGTAATTATAGAAACAGTTTAAATTGTAACTGACAACTAATGTTCTTAGATGGTGCCCTCTATGTGTTGAATAACTACTAAGTTAATTTAGGGAAGTCTGGTAATGATGCTGATTCTTAGAATAGCCCTCGGACCTGTAATTTCTTCCATGTTATATAGATATTTTTCTCCATCTGATCCTATGTGAAGGAGTATTCAGGGCATGGCTGCCAATCCAGAATTGCCATACAGATGATCTTGGATGTAAGTTTTGTGTTCTTCAAGGCAGATGTTAACTGATCTACAAGTCTGTCCAAAGTAGGCTAAATTGCAGGCAGAAGGAACTTAATATGCTCCAGGATGTTCAACTGGATGTAGTCAGTCTTGAGGAGAATGTATGAAGATAGCTAGCTAAATGAAAAGTTTGAAAGTAGTATGGAGATCTTATCAGCTATCACTCTAAAATAAACTTCACTATAGAAAAAGAAAGTAATAATAATCTCCCCTTTTTTAGATACACAGCTTCCAAATGGCTGATTATCCTTCTCAATCTACTGAAAAACCCACTCATACTGGTAGGAATTTACATAAACTATTACACTACAACCTTCCAAACAGTATGGTATTCTCAAAAACACAGTCATCAAGCCAGGGCTCTTTGTTCAAATGACACAGCCCTTGAAACTAAGCTCAGTAACCTTTTGCAACATGTTTTTTAGCCTATGGATAAAATATTACATGCACTTCCCCATCCCCTCTACACCCAACACACGGGATCACAGCAGAACCATTCCCATATGGGAATGGTTTTGCAAACCATATGTTAAGAGTGCATTAGAAAAAATAGCTAAAGTTCTCTGCAAATATTATCTCCATACTCTTTTCGAACCTTTCATTTAGCTAGCTACCCTCACATGTTCTCCTAAATATTGTCAATGAACATCCTGGAGAGTGCAGAGAGTTCTTTATACATGCAATGTAGCCTATTTTGAACAGACTTGTAGATCAGTTAACATCTGCCTTGAAGAACACAAAACTTAAATCCAAGATCATCTGTATGGCAAGTTGAAATTGGCAGACCATGCTCTGGATACTCCTTCACATAAGATCATATGGAAAACATGTATATTACACAGAACTTTTTACAGATCTGAGAGACTATTTTTAGAATCAGCATCAACTGTGAAGCACTCCCCCAACCTCAATAAGTATGGTTGCATTAATTTGTCAAAGATCTGGAGACTATCATTTTAAGACCTAATAGACAGACTTCTCTAAAAATTAAAGATACCAAGAAATTATATATTTGGTTTAATCCTTTATCCAAGTGTAAGCAAACAAAGTTTGTGCTTGAAGTATTTTCAGGACTGGAGCGTATAAGGAAGCTAAGACTTCACATCACTTGCCTTAGTATCCCATCATGCAAAGCACATCTACTTGCACTTGGATAAAGGATTAAACTAAGTATATAATTTATTGGTATCTTTAATTTATATTATAACCAAGTGAAAAATCTTCCAACAGACGTCTCTAAATTAACTTTGTAGTTATCCAACACATAGGGGGCATTATGGGAGAACATTAGGTGTCAGTTGCAATTTAAATTGTTTCTACAATCGCTTAGTTTGTCAGAGTTATCATTGTGCTCTGGGTAGAAAAGCAGCAAAATATTACCGAGTTTAATAAATGTATTTTTTCCCCCTCTTGGTGTTGTTTATGCCATTAATCATTATTATGAATACTGAATGACACCTAAGTTTTCCTTAGCTACTCTCCATTATTAATTTGATAAGAACACCTTACCAACTTGTTAGTCTCTATTATATTCTCCCTTTTCCTTCTATCTGCAGACTGTAAACTACATCTTCTCAACCTTTCATCATACTCAGCATTATAGACTAGAAATCACCTTAGTTATTTGCCACTGAACTCTTTCCAATATCTCTTTATTCTTATTAAAACAGCTGACTAAATCTGTGCACAGTAGTCCATATGTGGCCTCATCAAGGCCTTATACAATGAAACCATAATCTCCTTACCTCTACCAATGTCCACCATATCATTGCCAATATTCATTTTGCTGTCCTCTAAATCTTGGTACCTATCCACTATCACCCTTAGAGCTTGTATTCCTTCACCTTCTCCAATATATCCACACCAAATGTATACTCTACATCCTATATTTGTGTTCTGAATTTTAAAACCTTACACTTGGGACTATTGAACTGGCACCATGCCCATTTGCTTTGTATATTCAAAGTCCTCTTGCAAAACCTAAAATATATAAATTCCACTTCCATCTTGCCTTGCCCCTTTCCTCCCTCCAGTCTAGGTCCCCATAATAATTGTTTGGCCAACTACATTCATTGTGCTAATCTGCGAATACATGGCATCTTCATGTGGATTCCCTGGTCTATAGCAGCACCAGTTGGCCTCCATCTCACACCAGACAGCCTCAATGAACCATCTCCCCCAGACTTAAAATCCTCTAATTTCTAATTTTGTTGGTTGTAATTCTTTAGTTATCATCAGCAATACCCCACCTCCTGTCCTGTTCCCTCTGTCTTTCCTGAAAATACACTATCCTTTACATTCTACCCCTATAACTATATCATTTTCTGTCAACCAGGTCTCATTGATGCCTATAATTTTTGACCAAGCTGAGCTGACCAATGCCAGAAACTCCTCTTCCTTATTCCTGATACTTCTGGCATTCTTGTACCCACAGTTACCCCTGTGTAATGTTATTACCAACCCATTTGAATCGGAAACCTGTAAAATTGCATAATCATTTCTGTACACATTTATCACAGGGATGGCCAGATACATGCTTGATTTCATCCTCCCTAATATCTCTGCTTTCCCTGGCTTTTGCACTTCCAAACTCTGACTAAACAACACTTTCTTCAAGTACTTAACTTCAATGGATTTGATGGATTAAACAATCTTCTCGTTGACTCCTATCACACCGAGGCAGCAGACTCTCAATTTATACTTCCTTGCTCTTCATTTTCTGCTTCTTTCAACAACATTTTCTTAACGTCTCTCATTGCATATTTCTCCCCTTTCAAATCATTTGTTCTTGCCATAACAATCATCTTTTTTTCTCCCTTCTGCAAACTAACAGCTTCCCTAACATCCTTGATTTTCATACCTGGAAAACATGCTTTCATCACTTGCTCATTATGTATTGCTTATCATTGAATTTCTATACAATACCTTCTCCTTATTTCCAGTTTCTCACACCTTCATACTTCCCAAATTCACTTTTTCTTTCATTCTTCCATGTGTTATATCACACAACTATCATTTCTCCAGTTGCTCTAGCTCCTGCTTTGTTCTGTGAAGGACACAGTGTAAGTGTACCATTTCAGTGTGCTCCTTACCTTACTTACATTTCGCTCCTTTCCCACATTACTTTCAGCAACTTCTTCCATGCTGTCATTCCATGCACTATCACTCACTACTTACCCATTTGCCAGAACACTTTCACTATCTTTCCTTATATCATTAATATTTGTCACTTCATATCCACTGGCCTGGTTGGCCAGGTGGTTAGCGTATCTGCTCTCTAGCCAAGAGGCTGCAGGTTCTAATTCTGCCAAGGGCATGGATGTTTGTGATTGTACTACTAACCAATTACCATACATACTATTGTGACCTATGTCCTGATGCAGGATGACCTTTGATGTCTTTGCACCATAAATATCAAATTTTAAAAAAAAACTTAATTTTTCTGTTTTACTTACATTTCTTGCACTGGCTCATGAAACATTTACGACAAGCTCTTTCTCCATTCTCGGTTTCTTACCACAACTCACTCACCCTTAGCAATGAATACATAGAATATACACTACATTGTGCAGTTGGTGAACAAGGAAACCTTGGCCACCAATGCCATGCATAAAAACAATTTCTAAATTTTACAACCACACACATATATACTCGACATTACAGTCTAAAACAAGTATGATATAAACAAAAATCATTACTGAAATTACTAATATACACTAAAATAAAAGACATCTGTAGAACACTGCTTCTGCTCTGTTCCGTAATTGAGATCCAGCAGGATGCCTGTGGATGAGAATAATGGTTATCAATTCATTTTGGCAAATTATAAGATTATAAAGTGTGTATAACACTGATAGGATGATTCTACAAAAAATTCTTGTAGAATTGGCAATGGATTTGGAGTGGTAGTAGTGCTGGAGATGGAGTTGAAGTTTAGAGGAAGTTTTGCAAAAGGTAGGCAAAATAGCAAAAAGAATCCCTTGGATGTGGAACACAAATAATATAAATAGAATTAAAGAAGTTATTATCCCTCTTTATAAGGTTTTAATATGATCTCATCTGGACTACTTTGCAGAGATTTAGTTGTTGAGATGTAATGGATAAGAACCTTAGTCAGGTTCCTCTTCAGCACATCTCATTCTTGTACAACCCATGAAACTACTGAAACCCACATAACAGGTTGTGCAATACTCCCAATAAGGATGGATTGAAGTATAATAAATTTATTGAAATTTTATTTTTCACTTGGTTAAACTATAATAAATTTAGTTTAATCCTTTTTCCAAGTGTAAGCAAACAAAGTTTGCACTTGAAAATATCTTCAGGACTAGGGTAAGGTAGTACAACGCCGGGAAACTCATAGCAAAAGTGGAACAAGCTAACATCACTCCTATCTCAGTATCTCCCATAATGCAAAACACATCTCCTTGCGGATATGTATAATGTTAAGCATTAAAGGAAGGGCCACTTCCCAGACTAGTCTCGACCTTTATTGAGGTCTCTTCAGTGGGTGCCAGGCCCAGAAGTGGAGATACCAGGCAGAAGCAGTAGCGAGGTCATCTTTACCTATAGGAATTGCCAAAAGGTGTGCCACCTTTTTATTAAATTACTCTGGATTTAGAGAAAGATGTTGAAAGTTTATTTTTCACTTGGTTAGACTATATATATGAAGGTTTGTGGGTTAAAAAACTTTGGAGACAAAAAAGAAAATATGATAGAAAAGTAAATTATTGAGGTGGTGGGGGACTGTAGGATAGATGCAGTAACTTTTCATGGTATGAAATTAAAAACACAGGGAGGGCAGAATGAAATGAAAAAGAGAGAGAGATAGTTATCTCTGTAAGTTATGTAAGAGGGTGGTTTATTAGTAAGTGTGGATTAGACCTTTTTCGCTTAAAAGAATATTATCAGAAGTGGTTGCGAGTTCTGTTGATGCATGAGTTTAAGGCACAATATAATAGGCATTGTATCTTTCGATGGAGAGATAACTATAGGAAATCCATTAAAATAAAATAAATATTTGTTAAATCACAAATGTTTTGGTTTGTATATTAGAAGCCATCATTCATTATAGAAGTATAAACAAAATTCAGATACAGCAAATTAAAACTGTGTGCTTAAAAGAAGAAAAAAAAAACTGGCATTAAGAGTATGCTAGCTTTTTTTTAGGCTCCTAATAGCGTAACCTCTTACAGTTTTGCATCTGCATAACATGAAAAGAGGCATTATTCATAGCATACATTTTTTATGATGACCTACACATGAAAGGTCACAGGACCTATAACACAACAGTGCCATGTATGGATAGGTGTTTATGTAGAAAGAAGTAATCTATTTATATGTTTCTTAAAGAGTTGGAGGTTGTACTGTGTGGGAAAAGTGACATGATGGAGTTGGTTCCAAAGAATAGAGGTAAATATAATAAAGGAGAATGATGAAAATTTTTGTTAAAAGTTTAATTTTAAAAAGTTTATTATTATTATTGTTAACAGCAGACCTCCATGGAGTCGAAACACAGCACAGGAGATACACTGTTACACACATAGCCAATCAAAGATGATTTAATCTCATTCAATGTATCTACATTCATCACAATGTCAGGCAATGCATTCCACTCACCAACCACTCTTCATGCAAAGAACCTGCTCACACTCTCCTAATACAACTTTTAGGGATGTCCTCTTGTTCTACCCATTCTCCCATTCTATGAAAAATTTCTTCCACATTAACCAGATAGCGACTCTTTACCAACTATGTTTCAAACATATCCCTGCTCTTCCTCCTATTCACAAAGCTTTGACTAAGGTGATAACTAGTCTTTGGGATGTGGGATATGAAAACAGATTGAGGGAAATACAGTTTGCTGTATTCTCTGGATCCTTTCCAATATATCCTCACCACCATGAAACCAGGGTACGAAGTCTGTGCACAATATAACTAGTCTTTGGGATGTGGGATATGAAAACAGATTGAGGGAAATACAGTTTGCTGTATTCTCTGGATCCTTTCCAATATATCCTCACCGCCATGAAACCAGGGTACGAAGTCTGTGCACAATAATCCACATGAGGCCTGATCAAAACCTTATACATGTCAAAGTTTTCTGCATCATTGCAATAATCTAAAGTGATGACGTCACAACTTGTGCAATGTGATCTCTGAACTTCAGATCCTTGTCCACCACTAGTTATTCTTAACACCATAGATGTGCACAGTTTCACATGGAGAGAAGAGAAATAAGAAAAACTCATTGACTGTGTGATTGAAGATGGCAATATCTTCGTGCTTGCTCAGGATACAAGAATACAGAGGATTTGAAATTGGAAGTGATCACCATTTAGTTTTGGGCAGAATAAAATTGAATATATTATTATTATTATTATTATTATTAATACCAGACCTTTATGGAATCAAGACTCATCATGGGAAGTATACTCTTGCACACAAAGCCCATCAAATTGTTTTCAACTCATCATTTTCAACTCAAAATGAATTCAAGAAGAGGTATAATAGATAGGGGTGCGTAAGGGTCAAAGCTATATAACTGAGAGGAGACCTCCGCATAACCTTTAAAGGAATGCAGAGAACCGATCAGGGCTTCTGATCTAATGTCCAGTCCTCACCTTCTCATGGTGCACCCTGTTGGGTATCTACCTGGATACTGAATGAATGAATGAGGATGGGCTGGCAATTTGGGATTTAGCCGACCAAATTGTATTCTTATTGGCTTAAACCAAAATTTCAAATGATGGTACAACATGACAGAATTTCATGCTGGCTGGGGCTTCGCCCAGTTTAACAAGGCCCCCCCCCCCGTTGTTTTTTGCCAGGGAACCAGGGCAATCAGCGAAAAGCCAGCTACTAGAACAAATCCTAAAACCCATTCCAACTCAACATCACCAGAGTTCAAGATCGGTACTATCAACATAAGAAGCCTGAATGGCAAAGAAATGGAGCTAGCTGAGGAATTGGATAAGTACCACATCAACATAATAGGGGTGACTGAAACAAAAAAGACAAAAACTGGTGAGATCTTTCCAAGCAATAAATACAAAATGTTATATTCAGGCAATAACAATCAAGGAAAAGAAGGGGTAGCCATAGTATTCAACACCAGATACGAGGCTAATCTTCTTAAATGGAAGGCAGTCTCAAGTACAGTGTTGTGGGCAGATATCAGAATAGGGAACTGCACAATGAGACTTATTTGTGCCTATGGTCCCACAGAAGGTTCTAGTAAGGTAGAAGTGAAGGAATTTTTTGAGCCTTTAGAGAAAGCAACTGACACAATGAAAAGGAAAAGTTGGTCCTTGTTGGAGATCTAAATAGCAGAGTAGGAAATGATTGCCAGACATACAAAAATATATTGGTAAAATTTGGAGAAAAGAGCAAAGCTAATAATAATGGCAAATACCTGTTGGATTTCTTCTCAGGACATGGACTGGTTATTACTAACACAATGTTCCAACATAAAAATGTGCACAAATTCACATGGAGAGAAGAGGCAAGAAATAAGAAAAGTCTCATCAAATGTTATTGTTGATAGTGAGGTTTTCTCATTTGAGCAGGACACTGGAGTGTATAGAGGATTTGAAATTGGAAGTGATCGCCATTTAGTCTTGAGCAGGATGAAATTGAAAAGAAGAACATATTATAAGAAAGTTTTATTATTATTATTATGGGTATCTCCATGGAGTCAGTAGACTCATCGCAGGAGACCCAAACTAGCAAAACAATATCTGTCATATCTCTTCTTGAATTCATTTACAGATGAAGAACTCACAACTAAGTCAGGCAATGAATTCCACTCATTCACCACCCTCCAGGCAAAAAACCTTGCTCAAACATCCTTGTTAACCACACTCTTCTTTAATTTCCAGGGATGACCTCTTGTTCTTCCATCATTATCACACAGCTGAAACATTTCCCCTGCATCAATCCTATGAAAACCTTTCAGTAATTTAAATGTTTCTATCATATCCCCTCTTCTCCATCTATCAACCAACCTCCGCAATCCACAAGCTCTCAATCTGTCATTGTAGGGAGCATTTTTTACATCACTCACCAATTTAGTCCCTCTTCTCTGATCCCTCTCCACAGCCTCCTTATCTCCAAGGAATCCAGGTGACCAGACCTGAGCACAGTAATCCAAATGTGGAAATATCAATGCTTTATAAAGGGGAATAATAACCTCTTTATCTCTGGATGTCAGTGTGTTCCTCAACAACCAAGTAATCCTATGTTCAATCTTGGACACCTTAGCAATGTGTTCCCTGAACTTCATCTCCCTATCTACCAACACCCCTAAGTCCCTAGCCTCATCAATCTCTTGGAGTACTGTTCCATCAATGTAGTACATAGCTGGTAATCTTTTAATCCCAAAATGCATAACTTAACACCTTTCCACATTGAACTGAATCCATTACCTTTTGCCCATTCTACCAGCTTATTTAAATCATCCTGCAAACTTTCAACATCAGCTTGATTTTTTATTGCGCTATTTAAAGTGGATAAAAGCTCTCAGATGTGAACTGTAGACTAAAATACACAACCATGATTGAAGAAAAAATGAAAGAGTTTGAGAACAGGAACCGAACCTTGGAGATTCAGTGGCAAGTCTGAAGGAAACACTGATTGATTCAGAAGAGAGGCATGTGGTGAGGTTGTCTGTAAGGATAGAAAAATCAGAACTCCATGGTGGACACAGAAAGTTAAAGTGGCAGTGAAAGAAAAGAAGAAAGCATATCAAAAGTTCCTGGCAAATAAGTCAGTTTGTGCTCTTAGAGAATATAGAGACAAATTAAGAAAGCTAAACACCATTTTAAAGTAGCTAAACAAAAGTCATGGGAGGACTTTGGTAAGAACATAGAAAATAAATATCAAGAAGGTGGCAAAATATTCTGGAGGTTGTTGAAGAAGCTTAGCAATGGAGGAAAGAGTGCTGTAAAAGGAATTAGAGATGATAAAAGTGAATTGAAAACTGGAGAAAAAGATATCCTTGAAGTATGGAGTAATTACTTCGAAAAATTGTTAAATGAAACAAGTAGTGATAGTAAGTGGTAAAAAACACTGAATAAGCATACAGTCAGGAATACATATCCATACTTGAAGTTGAAAAAGCAATCAAAGTCTTGAGATGTGGAAAGGCAGCAGGAGTAGATGATATTCAAGCAGTAATGCTCAAGTTTGGAGGTATAAAAGTCTTACAGTGACTGCACTGCATAGTTCAGAAAGCCTGGACAGAGGGACGAATTCCAGATGATTAGAGTAGAGCTCTCATAGTATATATACAAAGGGAAATAAAACTGAATGTGAAAATTGCAGTGGTATTTCTCTACTGAGTCTTGCTGGTAGGTTATATGCAAGTATACTTGAGAAATGGTCGAGAAGAATTGTGGAAGAGAAGCTTGGTGAAGAACAAGCTAGATTCAGGCCAAATAGAGGCTGTCAGGATCAGATTTTCACTTTATGACAGATAGTTGAGAAATCATGGGAATATAACAAAGATCTGTATTTAAGTTTTGTAGATCCGGAAAAGCATATGACAAGGTGCCAAGAGGGAAGCTGTTCAAAATGCTACAGGTGTATAGTGGGGCATAATATCAAGCAATACTTAGTCTTTATTTGAGTTGTAAGTTGGCAATTAGAATTGAAGGAAGTACAGAAGAGTGGTTTAATATTAAATCTGGTGTCAGACAAGGATATTCATTATCTATATGGATCACATTAAGAAGAAAAGTGATATTAAACATGATAACATAATTGGAGATGTTAATCTCAGCTCTTTGCTTTATGCATATGATGTATATGTCTAAATAAATCTGCTACAAGTCTGCAAGATTCCCTGACTAAAGTGAATAATTGTTGTAATAGATATGGTATGAAGGTCAGCATTAAAAAGACAAAGACAATGAAAATAGGCAGAAACATAGAAAATATCAACTGCATTGTGAATGGAGAAACTGCGGAACAAGTAAAACATTTCAGCTACTTAGGCACAATTTTTAGTGAAGCTGGTAAATTAAATATGGAAGTAGACAACAGAATCAACAAAGCTGATTGTTTGGCTAATTTCTCTCTTATTCCATTAATTTATATGGAATAAGAGAGAAATTAGCCAAAACACTAAATTAGCTGTATACAAGACAATATTCAAGCCAATTTTAACTTATGGATCTGAGAACTGGGTCAGAAGTAAAACACTTGACCAAAGACTAGAGGTTGCAGATATGAGAGGCCTCTGAAAGATTAGGGCACGAACAAATGGCATCAATGGCAATATCATATTCAGTACGAGAATGTTAGGAAAGAACTTGACATTGTCAGCATCCAGGAATGCATTAGCAGAGCTAATCTCAGGAGAGGAAAGATTAGCAAAACAAGTGTTCTCTGCCAGGTTGGCAGGAAAAAGACCCAGAGGAAGACCAAGATATAGGTGGATTGATACAGTAAAAAGTGCCTTAGAAGATAGAAATATAAGATCTGATAACATTGGATTCTTGACAGGTAACAGACTGATTCAGAGGAAAATTGTAGATAGGAAATTACTAATGATGTAATTTTTCATGTATTACTATCATATCCTGTACACCCCTTGAGGGTATATATCAGGAGGTGATGATGATGTATAATAGATATTGTTTTGATAGTTTGGGTCTCCCGCGATGAGTCTACTGACTGCATGGAGATCCCCATGATAATAATAATCCACATTCCCCACACTGCCAAACAAAGCATTCCAATCACCAACTACTCTCTGTGCAAAGAACCTGCTTACACCCTCCTTGTTGTTCTTCTTGAGTATTCGGCAATTGAGCAGGTTCTTCTTTTAGTAGCAGAAACTTTGCTTCCACTCTCTTCTTTTCTGAGCCTTCTCTTTCAAGGTTGTGTACTTGTCTCCATTCAGCATGTCATCTAGCATTGTTTTTCTTACTCTTCCTCTGGGTCTTTTTCCGTCTATTTTTCCTTCGATGGCATCTCTGATGATTCCGTTCCCTCTCAGAATATGTCCGATCTAGTTTCCCTTGCTTCTTTTGATCTTCCTTAGCAGACTTCTTTCTTCTACTACTCTTTTTAAGACCTATTCATTAGTTATTTTATCTGTCCATTTGATTTTTTCCATCCTTCTCCAAATCCACATCTCAAAGCTTTCCAAAATCTTAATTTTTTCTTTCTTCAATGTCCAAGTTTCAGCTGCATAGAGGACAACACTCCACACATAACATTTTATTAGTCTTTTCTTTAGGTTTCCATCCATTACACCCTCCTTTTACCAATTTAAAGTAATGGTCCCTTATCTACCCCCTTCCATTCTATGAAAAATGTCTTTCACATCAACCCAGTAACAACCCTTTACCAATTTAAATGTCTCAGTCATGTCTCCTACTCCTATTTTCAAGGTTTTGCGAATTGAATTCCCTCAATCTCTTTTCATATCTGACATCCCAAACCAGTTACAAACTTGGTCAGTCTTCTCTGGACTCTTTCTAATATATCTTCATTACCATAAAAACCAGGGGACCAAATTTATGTACAATAATCAATATGAGGTCTGATCAAGGCCTTATAAAATGGAACCAGAACCTTGTTCCCTCTCTTTATTTCTGCATTAGTGTCTTCCACTTCACTGCCATAATTGAATGAGTTGACTTTACATCTTGTGCTATGTAACCTCTGAACTTCAGAGATCCTTGTCCACCACCACTTCAAGGTCTCTTGTCTTCTCGACTTAACCAAAATTCAGAACTTTACACTTTGCATCATTGAACTGATAGTCACATACTGTTGCCCACGCATACAATCTATTCAAACCCTCTTGTAAGGCCACAGCATCTGCTCGATTCCTCATCACTTTCTCCAGTTTTGCATCATTTGCAAATAGTTGTATATCACTAGTTAAACCCATCCCAATATCATTAATATACAAATTAAATAACAATGGTCCCAAGACAGACCATTATGGCACGCCACTAATAATTTTCCTCTTCCAGGATAACAGGATCCTGCATCCCATATTCAACTTGCTGATACCTGTCTGAGAGCTGGTTGCCTCTCCAACTCACTAATCTATGATGCACTCCCATTAGCTTCAGTTTAGTTACTAACTTGTGGTGTGGTAATCTATCAAAAGCCTTTGCAAAATCTAATTGTACCATCATATTTGCATCTCCCTTGTCCAGTATATTTGTCACCTTGTTATAGTACATAAGCAAGTTGGTAAAACGTGACCTCCCTTTAACAAACCCATGCTGACAAGCACAAAAAATACCATTTATCAACCCGCTTTTGTATCCTATCTCTCATCAACCTCTCCAGTACCTTAAACTACAACTCCAGGTATACAGGTTAGCCTATAATATGTAGCCTTAGTCTTATGACTACCTTTCTGAAGTGGAACAGTTTTGGCTTCCTTCCATTCCTGTGGGACTTGTGCTGTTGCAAGACTTGTTAAACAAGTAGGTCACTGCTGATGCTAATTCTCTGGAACATTCCGTTAAGATACATGATGATGTGTCATCGAGTCCTGTTGCCTTATTGACATCTTACTTGATTTAATTCCTCATAATACCGTTTGCTTTCTTACCTTCTCTCAAGTCTTTGCTCATTTCATTCTCTACACTCGAGCTTCTGATTTAACCCAGCAAAGATTTTTAATTGACTATAACTTTTTAACAATGCGTAGCAGTGAGTCATGCCTCAGTGTAGCTTCCCCGCTCGTAACCAGCTATTCGACACCATAGACAACAGGCTGTTGCGTACAAGCAATTTTAGTGTGCAGAGGTGTAAAGTGTGCTGGGGTCCACCAGACCCCACCTTACCAAAAGTCTGATTATATTTACTTCCGAAATGTAAGTTGTTTTCATGTATATTCTACTAAAATATTATCATTACTGCTGTGTCTTCTATATTTTTACATACCAACTATAAGCAAATACATTTTCGTGAATATTTAGAGGGTATTTTGAGAATAATATATTTTTTTACCAGATGAGTTACGAGCAGGAAGAACAGAGGTTAGGCCAACTTATAGATGATGCTTTGACTGATGAGGAGCCATTTAGTGGAGATTATGATAGTGAAATTGATTTAGAATTAGTCAGTAACCATGAGTCTGATACAGAAAAAGACTGTGAGGTAGAATCTTCAGAGGAAGAATCCACTAATATTGATTAAAAAGATATGGATTTCTATAATACACTACATTATTTGAGTGGGTCTGTGGGACCCCACCTTACCACTTTTGTTACATTTTCCTACTTCACATCAGGTTAACACTGAGAATGAAAGACAAAGCAGAACTGCTCACTGAATACCTAAATTATATCAACTGCATAATAACTAATATTTAAGGAATTGACAGCGTATACTGGAAATATAGATTAAATAAGCTTTAATATACACTTTCCGATATTTCGGCGAACGTTACGTTGCCATCTTCTTGGGAACTTACTAAAAGGACACGTGCACACAAGTACTAATACAACAAATGAGACTGAGGCTAGGACGCTAGCGTTTTCCTAAAGTCCTGATGGTGCCCCCTGGCGGGCTATATTGGTAGTTCTTGGCCTTTGGGCTGAAGTTCTTTTGATAAAAGTTTCCCAAATTTGGGGCAGTTTCATGCATCCAAATTTGTTGAGGTTTGGCATGTTCCTAAGGGCCGAGGCTGATTCCATGAATAGTCTTTCATACTTGAACTTGCTGCGGTGTATTACTGTGGCTTTCTTCCATCTTATTCTGTGGCGAGTATCCAGAGCGTGGTCTGCAAGCCCAGAGTGGCTGTACTGGTGGAATCGGATGTAATCCTTGTGTTCTGAGATTCTGATATTTGCTGTCCTGCCTGTTTGGCCAAAGTAGGACAGTTTACAGCTGCAAGGGACCTGGTATACACCAGGTAGGTCTAGGGGAAGTGGTTGGTCTTTGGTAGAGCGGATAAGGGATGCCAGTTTTCTATGTGGTCTGTAACAAGTGGTCAAGTCATGTTTTTTTAAGATTTTATTGATTTTTTCTGAGGTGCCTCTGATGTAGGGAATAGTGATGGATTTAGAGTAATCTTTTTTGTGAGGGGGAGGGGGTGGTGGGTTGTGGATGACTGGGTTAAGTATTTTTTGGATTTTTTGGAAGGGGTAGCCGTTGGCTGAGAAAGTGTCACGGATGTGATTTAGTTCAGAGGTTAGGGCTTGATCATTAGAACAGATTATTTTTGCCCTGTTGAATAATGTTTTAATAACTCCATATTGTTGTGAGGGGGGGGGGGGGATTGTTGGTGGATGTATCTGCCAGTATGGGTGGGTTTTCTATAAACTGAGAAAACCAAGGTTCCATCAGGTTGGCGGGTGACTAGTGTGTCTAGGAAGGGGAGGTTATTGTTTTCCTCTTTTTCCAGGGTGAATTTGATTCTAGGGTGTTGGTTGTTCAAGTGTGTTAGGAAGGAGAGGAGTGAATCCGGGCCATGTGGCCAAATAGCAAAAACATCATCAACATTTGAATCCGGGCCATGTGGCCAAATAGCAAAAACATCATCAACATCAAGCCAACCGTCGATAGCTCAGTTGGCAGAGCGGTGGACTGTAGAGGTAATTTAACAGGCATCCATAGGTCGCTGGTTCGACTCCGGCTCGACGGATTTTTAGCCCTAACCTCTGAACTAAATCACATCCGTGACACTTTCTCAGCCAACGGCTACCCCTTCCAAAAAATCCAAAAAATACTTAACCCAGTCATCCACAACCCACCACCCCCTCCCCCTCACAAAAAAGATTACTCTAAATCCATCACTATTCCCTACATCAGAGGCACCTCAGAAAAAATCAATAAAATCTTAAAAAAACATGACTTGACCACTTGTTACAGACCACATAGAAAACTGGCATCCCTTATCCGCTCTACCAAAGACCAACCACTTCCCCTAGACCTACCTGGTGTATACCAGGTCCCTTGCAGCTGTAAACTGTCCTACTTTGGCCAAACAGGCAGGACAGCAAATATCAGAATCTCAGAACACAAGGATTACATCCGATTCCACCAGTACAGCCACTCTGGGCTTGCAGACCACGCTCTGGATACTCGCCACAGAATAAGATGGAAGAAAGCCACAGTAATACACCGCAGCAAGTTCAAGTATGAAAGACTATTCATGGAATCAGCCTCGGCCCTTAGGAACATGCCAAACCTCAACAAATTTGGATGCATGAAACTGCCCCAAATTTGGGAAACTTTTATCAAAAGAACTTCAGCCCAAAGGCCAAGAACTACCAATATAGCCCGCCAGGGGGCACCATCAGGACTTTAGGAAAACGCTAGCGTCCTAGCCTCAGTCTCATTTGTTGTATTAGTACTTGTGTGCACGTGTCCTTTTAGTAAGTTCCCAAGAAGATGGCAACGTAACGTTCGCCGAAATATCGGAAAGTGTATATTAAAGCTTATTTAATCTATATTTCCAGTATACGCTGTCAATTCCTTAAATATTAGTTATTATGTCTAACCAGCGTATAAGCCTCTCAACAAGAATATATCAACTGCAGTAATTACCAATCTCCCACTTTCATCCATTAACATGATCTGACCATAATCATTCTTCTTTCTACTTGCCACATATCAAAAAACTCCCGAGTGTTTTTCTATTTGGAATTTGACAATGCAGTCATCTGAATTCTAATTAAAATATGTTCATAGAATCCAAAAGTAGTGTGTTTTTTGGACATTTATTAACATATTCATTTGTGTATGGTTATTATTGAGAGATTTGTTTATTTATTGTTAGTTTTGATTTGTACAATATGTTCATGAAATATCAGTATTTTATATTCCGATGAAGACAGCAATCAATAACTAGTGAAATTAGTACAGTAACAACTCTTACAGTTCCCTACAAAGAAAAAAATTCAGTTAATGAACTGCTTACAATCATCTGATGATTCTTCTTTTCAGCCATTTTCTGTCCACTGCTGGATGAAGGCCTCCTCCATTTCCTTCCACCTTTCTCTGTTTTTCACAATTGTTGACCAATTTTTCCCAGCAAAATTTGACAATTCATCACCCCATCTCCTTTTAGGACATCCTCAGCCTCATTTCCCTTCTTTTGGAATCCAGTTCATTAGTATGGTAGTCCATCACTCATCTTCTCTTCTGGATAGATGTCTGGCCCGTTTCCATTTTAGTCACTTGTGGTGAAGAATGATGTCAGTGATACGAGTCTGGCTTCTTATCCAGGTGTTTCACTTCTTATCTTTTAATGTGATGCCTAGCATTACCTCTCTATTTTTCTTTGAGTTAAACTAGCAACAACCCAAAGAAAAATGACAACTCAGTTATGTCCAAATTTATGCTATTAAAAATAAATTTTAATTTTTTGTGCTCTTTTTATGCTTTAAGAAAATTTTAAAGCCTTGAAAACAGTATACCTTAATTATAGGAGATATTATTATTATTATTATTATTATTCGTAACACCTCCAAGGAGTCCAAAGACTCATTGTGGGAGGACACCTACTTAATATACTGAAATAATATTTCACTATACCTAATACTATCAACAGGTTGCTGTTTAAAATAAGAAAAATATTTTTCATTTTGCCACCTTTATTACTATTACTTGATCTTTAATATTTATATTTTTTTGTTTTTTCCAGAACAAAAAAGCAGAGGGCTCAAAGAGCTTGGATAGCTTTAGCCAAGGCTAAAGATTTTTTTCCTGGTATTAAAAGTTTCTTCATAATATGAAATGTGTGTGTATGCACACGCTTAACTATTTTTTTTTTACAGATCCATACTTATCAATAGAAATATTTAAAACATATTAATATACTTTTTTAAAAATGTAGACAGACATTTTATTACCAGTTGAAATTAATTTAATATATACTGTTCTAATAAAGTAGCTATTTAAATATGACTATTTTTGCTGACAGCATGTTGATGTTTTTCAATACTGAAAATTTTAGTTACATCATTGCAAATTCAAATGACAGTAAGTTGAGAAGGAGAGCAAAGGTGATGAATATAATGATTGCTTAACTGTGTGTGCAGCAAAAGGCATTCAGTTTGTAAACCTGGGAAAATTTGAGCAGAAACTGGAGTGATTTAAGATATTAGTTTAGGGTTAAGCATTTGGAGCAGTTGTTTGCTAAGAGAGAGAGAGAGAGAGAGAGAATGCACTCAGGAAGGAAAATGTGGGTATGGATAAATGTAACGATGCATTGCATTCATAGCATATCAGTGGATACACTGTGAAAATCACTTTATATAGATTTGTGGACTATTAGGGTGAAGGAAAGTATTAATGTGTATGTGTGTGTGTGTGTGTGTGTGTGAGAAGTGTGATAATAGGCTAGTGCATTTCAAAAAGGGGCATCTTTCTAACTCACCTTTAGTAAAAAAAGAGACCAGATAAAGGTTCCTCACGTCTTGGATGGGAATCGAACCCAGGTCTTTCCAACCAAAGGGCTTCATCTATACCGACTAAGCTACGATGGCTGTTATGGGAGATAGTACCTTTTAAATCTGCTAATCTTTCCTAAATATATATATATATATATATATTTTTTTATTTTACGTTAGGAAATTATTGACTGTTTTGGTTATCTTACATTAGCTACTAAGGTAGTGGTTTTATAGTTATCTGTTATTGTTTGACTGCTGTTCTGTAATCCAGTGCTGAAGATGTCTATGACACTTAGTTGAAAATTCTATAATAAGTAACTTTTAACACAAATTTTCTTCCATTTTTTTTAGTTGTGTTACTAGCCTTTTACGCTATCCCCTTCCACACCATTGCTGGAATCCAACACTCTGCCACTGTGTTTGCCATGTGGTGCAACTTTGGACATCTGGAAAAGGGGATCAAGTATTTTTGCACTACTTTGGCCTCTTCTTCAGCAAGTTAGGTGATTCAGAATGGCTTGGCCAGGACCATTCAGCTAGTGGGCTTGCCTGCAAGGATCAAAAGTGTTGCAGTATGTCTCTCACCTGATGGTCTAGAGTCAGAGCCCAAAGCTTGCTGTGGTGTTGGTATAGAATTCCGAGTAGCCCTGACATTCCTCTCCAGAGCGCAGTCATTGCTTACAAGTGAGTGGGCATTCATTTCTGGCTCCATGGTGGGTGGGGAGTTCTGGCACTTAACAAAAAAAATTTCTTCAGCATGAATACTTAATCCTCATATATTTCAGGGGCCCTAACAAGGTCCCAACCAAGTACTGATACCATAGATACATCACTTCATTACAGAAGTAAAAAAAAAAAAAAAAGACGTGACAATAATATAAATGTACTAGTTTTTCTCATCATTCATGCAACAGGTCAAAAGTCAATTTGAAAAGTGCCACCTTTCTTTATTATTATTATTATTATTATTATTATTATTAAGAGAGACCTCCAGGGAGTCAGAGACTCATCGAGGGAGGCCACATACTACATACATCAGCTATCATACTTATCAGGGAAATTAGAACCATTAAGGGTGGGGGGAGGATATGCAGGCATCATTGAGGCAGTTGAGTGTAAGCATGTATATAATGTGCCTGAGCTAGTATGAAGGACAAGAGATCAGAATGGGATAGTTAGTATAATGCATCAAGATAGGGGTGGGACAAATGGACCTCTGCATTTCATGTATACTAATGCCAGGAGTATTAGGAACAAGAAGGAAGAATTTTTGGCCTTGGTTGGCTCTTCCTGGCCACAGGTTATTGGCATTAGTGAAACATGGCTGACAGAAGACAATATAGTTAGCAGGATAGAATGTGAAGGGTATAGTGTGTTCAGGAGGGACAGAGAGAATAAAATGGGGGGGAGGAGTATTATTGATGATAGCTGATGAACTGCAGCCAAGGAGAATAGAAGTTAAATTGCAGGATAGTGAAATGAGCTTATTTGAGGCTATTTGGTGTGAGATTGAGACTAGCAGAACAAAATATACAGTTGGGTGCTGCTATAGACCAGGTGATGGAATAGATGGTGGAGATGGTATGCATAAACAAATTGATGCAACGAGTGGAAGGAGGGGAATTTCAACAATGGTAACATTGGTTGGAAGGAGGAGAGGACACACGTGAGGAAGGAACTGGATTTTATGCAGTTATTAAGGGATAGCTATCTGAGACAGCATGTAATGGAAAATACTTAAGGTCTGAGAGTGCTTGACCTAGTAATAGTATCTGAGAACTTGACTGTAATGAATATGACCATGTTGCCACCAATTGGTGAAAGTGATCGTAAGGTCCTGACCTAGGAGGTGGCTAAATGTGTGAAATTTTGAATTAAGACAGGGTACACGTGGAATTACCGTGCTAGTAAGTATGAAAAACTTAGGAGATTGCTTGGTTCAGTACCTTGGCATGTAAAAACTGCAAGGGCTGGATGTTGATAGTGCATGGGAAGTGGTCAAGGAGCGTTTGCAGGAGGTAATGGCTGAGTCTATACCTAGAGTCCGAGTATTAAAAGTTTATTTTTCACTTGGTCAGACTATAATAAATTTAATTTAATCCTTTATCCAAGTGTGTGCAAACAAACTTTGCACCTGAAAGTATCTTCAGGACTGGGATAAAGTGGTACAACACTGGGCAACTCCTTGCAAAGGTGGAGCAAGCTACCAACACTCCTATCCCAGTATCTCCCATAATGCAAAACACATCTCCTTGCAGATATGTATAATGTTATGCATTAAGGGAAGGGAAACTACCCAGACTAGTTTCGACCTTTATTGAGGTCTCTTCAGTGGGAGCCAGGCCCAAGTGGAGATACCAAGGCAGAAGCATTAGCAAGGTCACTCCTATAGGAGCTGCCAAACGGTGTGTCACCTTTTTATTAAATTACTCTGGATTTAGAGAAAGATGTTGAAAGTTTATTTGAAGATACATTTTGATTCCATTCCCCTTGTCTAGTTCAATGGTAACATTGTTATAGAATGTGAGCAAGTTGCTAAAACATGACCTTCCCTTAGTAAACCCATGTTATTCATTGCAAAGTAGAGATTCACTGTCAACCCATTTCTGAATGCGAGCTCTAACCAATTTTTCCAAAATCTTCACCACCACTCCTGAGATACTTATTCAAAAGAGTTTAAAAGGACTTGCAGAATCTCCCAGAACAGTTAAAAAAAAAATGATGATTTGGTGATATCCTTGCAGAAACATCATGTCAGCAACACTCAGAAAAATTACTTGGTGCAACATCAGTGTGGTGGAATACGAATTACAGTGGAAAAAAAAAAAAAAATGAACTGCCTATATTTCTACGCACTGCAGGGTGAAGGCCTCTCCCATTGTGGGAGGTTTTGGGTCTACTACTCCCATGGTGACCCAATCCATATTAGAGAGTGTCACAAACATCAATTTTGCATAGGCATTGATGTCACAACATCAATGCCTATGCGGGATTCTAACCCGCAGCCTCTTGGCTGGATAGCGGATGTGCTAACACACAATTTTTCCAAAATCTTTACCACCACTCCTGAGATACTTATTCAAAAGAGTTTAAAAGAACTTTCAGGATCTCCCAGAACAGCTTAAAAAAACGATGATTTGGTGATATTCTTGCAGAAACATCATGTCAGCAACACTCAGAAAAATTACTTAGTGCAACATCAGTGTGGTGGAATACGAATTACAGTGAAAAAAAAAAAAAATGAACTGCCTATATTTCTACGCACTGCAGGGTGAAGGCCTCTCCCATTGTGGGAGGTTTTGGGTCTACTTCTCCCATGGTGACCCAATCCATGGAGAGTGTCACAAACATCAATTTTGCATAGGCATTGATATCACAACATCAGTGCCTATGCGGGATTCTAACCCGCAGCCTCTTGGCTAGAGAGCGGATTTGCTAACCACTTGGCCAACCTGGCAAGCTGGTTACGAATTTGTAAAAGCAGATTATCTTAATTGTCCTATTAGGCTGTATATTCTTAATCCACCGAGATGCTTTACATGCCATACGAATTACAGTAGCACCTCATAAATCACTAAACTCTTCTAGACGATTGATATCAGAATGGGATCTACTTGATGCACCAGATGAGAAAACATTCACAGAACTTATAGATCAGGGAGTGACTGGTATCAGGCACATCTTGATGTATGGAGATGATCATCTTGTTCTAATCAAAAACATCATCCTTGCTTCTTGTACACCTAAACCTCAAGCATCTGTAAAAGCAGATTATCTTAATTGTCCTGTTAGGCTGTACATTCTTAATCTACTGAGATGCTTTAAATGCATCTCAGTGGATTAAGATTTTTTTTGTGCATGCCCAAACTGTGCAACTCTGTTACCTGTGGTCGATGGAGTAGTAAAGAGTATGATAAATCTTGCTCTGTTAAAAAAAAAAAAAAAAAAAAAAAAAAAAAAAAAAAAAAGCTAAATGTGTCAACTATCAAGATCATCTAGTTCATCTCTGTGCATGTCAGAGGTGGAAGAATAAAAAAGAAATACAAAAGATAAAAACAGAACAAAATATATCATATCAGGATGCAAAGACGAAGCTAGCCACCACACCTATCCTGAAATCTTCTTATGCTGAAAAGGCGACAGTTAAGAAAATATCAATAGCAACTCAAACCCATATGTCTATTCCACCATCTGGTAATTTCCCTATACCTGAACTTTATGACTGCAGGTGCTTCTCTGTGGAGTGCATCAGTCATACAGTCTATGGTCTCAATCCTGAAACAAAAATGATTGCATTTGATGCAAGCCCACTTGGCAAGAAAATTATGGCAAGGATCTTACCTAAAGATAAACTACAAGACACTCCCATATAAAAAATGGATATGTCCACTGAAAATAAACTAAACTTACCGAATGATCCTGACATGTCACATGATATATTAAATGTTTTTCTAGAAGAAGAGATGGATCCTGGCTATCCATACTGCCCTAAATCAGTAGATAAATATAAGCTTGACAAAGTTAAGTCCTCAACATCTCAGAAATTGGACAAAGCTAAAGCAATAGGAAATTTTCTACAGTGTAGCTGTTATTCATTCTGCTGAAGGAAACATTTAAAACCCAGTGATGTTCCAATCCTTAAGGCATTTTACTTTTCATAGAACAGAACTAGAGATACCTCTGCTCATGGTGGAGTAGCTATCCAAGTGCAAGTGGACATCATCCTCCTTTCCAACATATCAGTATGTCCATATTCATATTAGAATATGTTCCACTTATTGACCACCTGGTTGTGAATTAAATGAAATTGAACTTGATAATCTTATATTGTAATTTATATTGCATATAATACTTATATAATCTTATATTGCTAGCCTAGTTGGCAAATTGTTGGAGTACCCACTCTCCAACTAACAGGCTGCGGGTGTTAGTTGGAGATCCTGCCATGGGCATGGATGTTTGTGATTGTCTTTAGGTGGGAGATAAATGTCGTTACCCAGTCTGAGACAACTGTTCCGCTTATTAGCGGCCTGAAGTGGTTTGAAAAAGTTCCTTGTATTGTATGAAAAATACAATATATATATAATTGATAAAAATTGAAGAAAAAAAAATCCATAGCCCACTCATGATACAAAATATACTATATGTTTGCAAATAACCTTTCATAGGTGAGAGAAACATAAAATAATAATAATAAAAACTGCTTCAACCCCTACTTCTCATGGTTGACTTTAATGGATATAACACTCTTTGGAGTATGCCAACATCAATGGACAAGGTCATATCATTGAGCAAATGCTCAACAATTATGATCTCTCCCTTCGATTGAGTTTATACCTTTTTTCATATGCCTACCTGCTCATATTCCACAATAGATCTTACAACCTGCCCCTTTGCCATCTTGATGTGTTTTTAAAAATTATGATATCATCTGCATATCTTAGATGTGTTAAGTTTCTGTTATTAATTTTTATACCAAGGTATAAAAATTAATTAAGAATTACCTAGGTTACTATGATATAGACTTCGCTATTGTCATCAACGATTTTGCTAACAGAAAAGCAAGAAAAATAACATTTTAAAATGTTGAAGTTAAAGTTTTACTTCAAAAATAAACATAGTGTTTTAATTTATTTCCTGTACGGTTTTTTTTTTTTTTTTGTGTGTTGAGAGGGGTGGCAAACTCAGAGACTGCCCCGGGCTACAAAAGCTTATGCTATGCCACTGATACATTGGATCTTATATCTGTTGATATTATCATTCCATAATCTTTGGCTGTCTGATTTAAATTTAAAATATCCTTCTGTAAGTTATCTTCAGAATTTGTAATTATTATTTGGTCTTTAGCAAAAAAGGAGAGTGTTTATGTTCATAGTAGGAGAAAGTTTAATACCTAGATGGAAATTTTTATTCCATTTTATTATTATTTCATTTAGATAAATATTAAAAAGAGTTGCTGAAAGGCAAGGAGTCCAACAGGGACATCCCTGTTGGACTCCTTGTTTTATCTCTCTCATACATGATAGTTCATAATTTAATCTTATTTGTATTTGATTATTTTCATATATACTTATGATAGATTTTAGAATATTATTTGGTATTTGTCTTTCTTTTAATATATTAAAGGAAATGCTTCTTTTAACTTTGTCAAATACTTTTTCAATGTTAGAAATTGTAATATGTGTTTCTAAATTGTATTCTCTTCTTTTCTCTCTTATTAATTTTAGGCAAAAGGTCAGGTCTATACATGATCATCCTTTTCTAAATCCATTTTATAGCAGTGGCGTAGCTGGGGGGGGGGGGGGGTCCGTCTCGGGCGGCACTTTGAACCTTTTTGAACCTTTGCAGTTAATTCTAAAATACAGTCTTGAGAACTCAGTTCCAAATATTGTAATACTACTGTGAATTTTCCTCATAATTGCTGTAAGTGTTGCTAGTTGTGAGAGGAGTTTTTCTAAATAAAATAGATTAAGAATTACCTAGGTTACTATGATATAGACGTCGCTATCGTCATCGATGATTTTGCTAACAGAAAAGCAAGAAAAATAACATTTTAAAATGTTGAAGTTAAAGTTTTACTTCAAAAATAAACATAGTGTTTTAATTTATTTCCATATACAGTTTTTTGACTTTTGTAGTATTTTTGATGTGTTGAGAGGAGTAGCAAACTCAGGGACTGCCCTGAGCTGCAGAAGCTCTAGCTATGCCACTGATACATTGGGTCTTATTTTTTATAATTAATGTTCTAAATTAGAAACAAATTTGTTCCATGATTTTATGTGTCTTTTCTGACTTCTCTTTTAGCTCTGGCTCTTATTCTTTTATATTCTATTTCGTCTTCTAATCTTTTACTGCTTAACCATTTATGATATGCTTCTTTTTTCATTTTGATTATTTCTTTGATTGTATCATCCCATATCTTCAGTGTTTTCTTTTTATTGAATTTTTTGGTCTTTCCTAAGCTTTCATTTGCTGCCGTATTTAGTATCATTTTTATATTAAGCCATTCTATTTCTATTTCATCATTTCGTTTTTTTTTTAATCTAAATATTGATTAACTTTTTGTTCATATAGCCATTGTATATTTGTGTCATTTATTAATCTAGTTTTATAAACAAATGTTTTAAATTTTCTTTCTGTTCTTGTTATTTGTAGCCATTTATATGGTAATCTTAATTTTATTTTAACAAGGAAGTGATCACTACTTATTTCATATTCTCTCTGAACTCTAACATCTAAAGAGGACTTTGATGTCTTTTCATTTAATATAAAGTAATCTAATATTGAGTATACATAAAGTACAAAGTCTATCAATTTTTTACCATTCCTGTTTAGAGTATCTTCTCCATATATTCCTATATTATTATTAATTTTCTTGTTTTCATTTTCTTGCATTTAATTCTCCTGCTAATATTACATAATCGTTTTTATTTATTTTTTTATATATATTTTATAACTGATTATAAAATTCAGTATTATCATATTCTCTTCCTTCTGCTGGGGCATATAAACCAATTATTGTTAAATAACCTTTATCTATTTTTATTCTAGCCTCTATTAGTCATTCATTCCATAATTTATAATATTTTAACTGTTTTGAAAGGGAATTATAAATCCAAATCATAAGACCTGCTTGTGCTGTTTGATCTCTGTCAACTCAACTATATATTACATTAAAATTTTCAGTTCTCATGGTTCCTTTTAATTTTGTTTTTGTTTCAGTGATTACTGCTATTTTAAAATTTCTTTCATTTAATATTTGGTCTAATTCTATTTCTTTATATGCTATTCCTCTTACATTACAGTTTGCTATATGTATTATATTTTGTCGTTTCCATTTTCGTTTTATCTTTTTCATTCCAGGGTTGTTTTCCATAGCTTCATTTCGATTACCTTTCTCTGTTGGCATAAAAGTAGATTAATGTTCTCCATGTCAGGTGACTAGCAGCATAGCGATGGATAGTCCAGTGGTAGGGCTGCTAACCTTAAGGCTTCTGAACTAACCTTCTTCCAAATTTAAACCCATAGGAGGAATAGGATATACTGAAGGGGAAAGAGTAGATTATAGAAGGAACATATAGGCCAGAAATGGAAAGACCCCCATAGCCCTTGAGTACTCTAATAGCATAAAGGTGATAAAATAAGAAGAGTTGGCTAATAGGGCATTATAGGAAAGATTAAAGTGAGTGGATCTTCCTCAAAGCTGAGGAAGAAGAGGATAGATCCAACTAGAGGACCATGGGAGTGCCATTTCCCTTACAATCAAGATGATTGCCCCTTATGGCCCCATTGGTCCACGAGTCCTTATTCAATATATTCAGACCACTCCACCATATCTGGTGGGCTCCCCTATCCCCCACCCAGGAGACACGCTCTCTAGAGGTTACAGGGCCCCCCAAAAAGTAGATTCTATCTACATTTGATGTTGATCTAATGAAAACATCAACATTTGATGTTGAACATTAGATCTAGTGTGGGTACTTGTTTCAGAGCAACGGCAAAATCATGGCCGAGACTAAGGGCACTGATGACAGCATTGCTAAACTTTTTTTTTATGTCAGATTCACTACAGTAAGAAGAGGTTGGACTTTGGTCCAACCTCTTCTTACCGTGTGGATTTAGAATCCAGAAGACTTTTTTATTTTTTGCATAGAACACACCATTTGTCTACCTTGTAACATAATGGATGGGTTGTTGCTGATCCTAAAGCTATTGCAAACTCTTTTTAAGATAATTTTGCTAGAATCTCAGCAACAGATTCATATGCACCTGAATTTTTAATATTGAAAGAGCAACAAGAGAAACAGCAACTAAACTTTGCTGCCAGTGCACCACAGTGGTACAATCAGCCTTTTGTTAAGGAGTAGTTTAACTAAGTTTAACTTACTTACTTAAACTTACTTAACTAAGTTTTAGTTAAGTAAGTTTAACTAAAAAGAGCTTTTCTATGCTGTCATTCCATTGTAGAAAGTCCATATGACTTCATCTTCCATGGATCTTCTTCTCTTATACAATAGAATGCTTACAGAGGAAGAGTTTCCATATGCTTGTCATAAGTTAGTTGAGCATTGCTCAATTGTCATAAGTTCCAAAACCTTTCCAGATTTTGAGATAGCAATTCTCTTTCTTTAGAGAATTGCTATCTCAAAACCTGGAAAGGATCCATTACAAACAAGCAATTATTGACCTATCACTCTGACCAGCTGTTTTGTATGATATTAAGGGGAAAAAATTATAAATGCAAAACTTCTCTGGTGTTTAGAAAGCAATAAACTCCTTGGTCTGAGCGGACACTTTCTTGTTTTATTAAAAACTTTTGTCTAGCTGTCTTCCAAGTCCGAATGGGAAGCACACTATCTCAGCCAAGAAGAAGAAGGTGTTCCTTGAGTTTCTATCTTAAGTGAGACTTTCTTTGCTATTAGAGTTAATTCATTCACTGAGCAGCTTCCTTCCACAGTAAGTAATTCTCTTTACGTCAATAACTTCACAATTTACTGTCACTCCTGCTGTATGAAGGTAATTGAAAGACAACTTCAGCAAGCAATAATCATGTCTCTTCATAAGCTCTTAGTAATGGTTAGGTTTACATTACAAAAAAAAGCTGTCTGTGTACACATCTGCCAAAAATGTATTCTTCACTCAGATCCTGATTTAAGAATGGGACAAAATATTATGCCTATTGCACCAGAGGGCAATAGGCATAATATTTTCGTCTTTGACAGAAAGCTTATATTCTTTACTTATTCATCAACTAAGGAACTAAGGGACAAATGCAAAAAACCATTGAATCTCCTCCACCCTCTATCCTCAACAGAACAGGGTGCTGATCATTGTTCCTTTCTCTGCCTTTATCGTGCACTTGCATGTTCACAAAGCTTGATAATGAGTCCCAGGTTTGGTTGGACCCTATCCATCATCAAGGTATATGAATAGCCACTGGTGCTTTTCACACATTGCCCATTCAAAGTGTTTATGTCCTCTATATTGCTTAGACAACTATGGTTGTCTCTCAACCATGTTTTAAAAATAAATTTCTTCCAGAACATCCTACATGGAGTAATATTTGTTCTCTGCATTGGGAAACTCAATACCATGCATGTCAGACTACCACATGGCCTTTTGGTGTGCATGTTAGAGAATATGAATGTTGAGATTATGAACTATTGTTCATAGAGATTATTAACTATTAGCACATTACCTGCACCAAACATAACAGCATTCCTCCATGACAGGTTTGCACTCCATCCTGTAACATTTCACTTTGTCAACTACAGAAGTTTCATACTTCATCTGTTTATTATTATTATGTGACACCTCCAGGGAGTCCAAAGACTCATTGAGGGAAGGCACCTTCTCTGCAACTCTCTATCTTCACCACTCAATCCACCAACTACTACTAACCGCAACTACTGTCATCATCTACATGAATGCCATCTACCACCCATCACCACCACTAGTATTTTCACAGAAAATCACAAACATCCATGACCATGGTGGGATTCAAACCTGCAGCCATTTGGTGGTAGAGTGGATACCAACCACATGGCCAACCAGGCTGGCAGTTTACCTGTAGTTGTTTAATGCACACAGAGCAGCCTACTCTGATTTCTTGTCTATCTATGCTAATGGTTTATGATCTGAGATCTCTGTTGGTTGTGCTGCTCTGTTTCCTGACATGACTATATCCCACCAAATCCCACTTAACTGCAGCAATTATACAGCGGTTTTTGTGTTTGGTTGTACTGGGATTCCCAGCCACATTGGAATTAAAAGAAATGAGATTGCAGAGGTAGCTGCTAGATCAGCTCATACTTTTCCCGGTACTATATGACATTCCCATATACAGACTTCAGAATCTTATAAGATCAAAGCTAATTAGTCAATTGTAGTTTTTATCACAGGTGACACTGACGAACAAATTGCATGAAGTTAAGCCTGAAATTAAGAACTGACAGTCTAGAAACAGAGGAGAGGAAGTTGTTCTTTCTAGGCTCTGCATGCATCACAGTCATTGTATGCATGCATGTTACACATTTTTATTTACTGAGAGTTGATGACCCACCTCTGTGTGAAAAATGCAATGCCTATCTCACCATTTGCCACATTCTGGTGTAGTTCCAGCACTTGATGTGAGAGAGGAATGAAATTTTTCCAAATCTAGCCGAGCAATATACACTCAGGCAGATGTTATCAGACTTAAACAAATTGCAGCATGAGTTTACCTTTGTACAAAGAATTAATTTATTCAAACACGTTTCATTATTAATTATATTTTTGTGTAGATACTGAATTGTTCTGTTGACTTGCCTTTTCATTGAGAGTCTGGCTGCAGACAAGGTGCCCAAGGAGCAGAAAGAGAGTAAGATAGTGCCATTGCATAAGGATGGTACACATACCAGCCACTGAATTAGAAACTTTTATTTAATACCATGTTCGACATCCTTTAGTCCAAATTAAAGCACATATGCAGTTTGGCATACATTCCACAAGGTGTTGGATTTCATCTACATCTATAACATACCAGGTGTTCACCAAACAGACCTTTAACTGTATCAGATTTAAGAGGACTACTCCAGGATCTATTTTTCTAACACATTCCACAAATTCTCAATAGGATTCAGATCTGGACTTTGTGGTGGCTGGTGAAGATAGTAGGCGGTAAAAGACATGGATAAAGAGGACCATTATACTGGGTGGAAATTTAAATAATAAATTACATGATAATCACAGTAATTAACTTTAATGAAATGAAAGTACTGATATTTCATACTGAAAATATCAGTACATCATCAGTGTGTAGAAACAAGCAATCAAAGGAACTGGATTACAAAGCACATACAGCATTCGGTGGTTTACCAATTAAAAATTGTTTGCCGCATGCTAGAAATTAGTATTAATAAATAATATTATTAAAAATATTATTAAACAACTATTTTTTATGGTTATTTAATTTCAATTGAGATTTGGCCAATGTAAAAGGCCTTCACAACTCCGTTTGAAAACCCGTTCATATTTAAACCTGCATCTATGGAGAAGATAAGCTTTATTCCACTGGATATTATGTTTAGTGTTAATATTACGTTGTGCCAGACCAGACTTTTGAGGTTTCGTGTATTCGATATAATACTGATGTTCTTTATTTCTTTTTTCTGTAGAATGGCCTGTTTGTCCAAACTATGTTATATTAGATTCACACGGTATCTGGTAAATGCCAGCTAATGATAAAGGTGCCATTTTTTCTTTTGTAGATGGTAAGAGATGAGAAATTTTGTTGATTGGAAAATATGTGAGAATGAGATGATACTTCTTCAAAATTCTACCAATCGGTTCCGAGATGCCAGAAATATAAAGGATTGGGACCCTGCAGTCTGTTGAAGAATCCTGAGGTGTTGGAACATAGGAGTCCATTATCTGCTGGATTTGATTAGGATTATAACCATTAAATTCCATTAACTTTTTGATAGTGAGAAGTTCTTGTTTTAAACTTGAGGGAGAGGAACACACTTTATGTGCTCTATTAATTAAGGACTTGTTATCAAGTCCTTAATTAATAGATTAATCATTTAAAAAATTGATTAATTAATTAATCAATCAATTTTTTTCAGTGGCGTGATGAGCAGACTTTTGATAGATGCATCTGCCAGTGAAGGTAGGTTTTCTATAATCACTGGTTGATAAATTACTGGAGGCTGTGCGTGTTAGGCGGATGTCCAAGAATGGCAAACTACCATCTTTTTCAATGGTGAACTGAATGCATGGGTGAAGGCTATTGATCTGTTGTAAGAAAGTGGTAAATTCATTTTCAGAATGAGACCAAATAGCAAGGACATCATCAACATAACGAAACCAATGAGAGGGTTGAGGATGAATGAGTGAGAACAAGGTATCTTCCAGATGGTTCAAAAAATAATTTGCCAAAGGAGGAGACTGATTGTATAACAAATTCAAAAATCTTTGCAATATCAGGAGGGATAATCATCATATAGTAAATTAACAGTGTCAGATAATGGAATGTTGGTAAAGAGGGAAACAATGTCAAAGCTGACTAACAAAACCAACTCTTGTATTTGAATATCCTTGATTTTTCAAGAAAATGTGTGGAATTCTTGATGAATGATTTGGATTGTTCAGTGTGAGCAGTTAATAAATATGACAAATTTAGTAATTCTATAGGTGGGAGAGTCAATACAGTTCTCGATGGGTCTTACTGGACAACCTTCTTTATGAATTTTTGAATTTATGAATTGATTTTTAGCCCACTTGGTGGCACCTTTTAGGACTAGGACCGACTTCAGTTGTTGTCTTCAGCCATGTTTGTTCAGTGTTAGTGCCGCTGTGCATATATCATTAATTTTATGTTCCCTGAAGATGATAATGTAACATTACCAAAATATAGGCAGTATTAATTAAAGTTTTTTTTAATTAATATAAGAGTATACATTATCTTTCCCTAAAAATTGAGAGTTATATATCACCGACGTATAAGTTTATCTACAAAGATTATATTATAACAAGAAATAGATTAAAAAATCAAGTAAAATCATGCAAAAGTTACCTGGGAGCTGATGTTGACAGTGACCACAATTTGGTTTTATTGAAATGCAGTCTGAAATGTTAAATGCTGTAACAACCAAGGTAAAGCCCCAAATGGAACATAAATAATCTGAAACCAGAGGAAAACCATAGAAACTTTAAACAGCAAAACTGATGAAAGCATTAAAACTGGAGAGAGAGGGAAAAGAAAAACATGGAGGATAAATGGACTCACTTGAAGGATACAATTTATTTCGTTACCAAAACCAGTATTGGTAATGAAATAAACACAATAAAATCCTTCCTTAGTACTAATATTTATCTTTTTTTAACAGCTCACATCAACAATGGCATATGCCTTCGCTCACTAACACACCTCCTTATCCTGCTTTCAGTTGAAAGTGTCATTAAACAGCAGTTAATGGAATTATGACACATTCCCTTTAAACATGTGGTGAAATGTTATCCATCCCTACCTAATATGTTGACATCCAGTATACTTCGCACCCAAAATATGCCTACTTCATTCACTTTCAATCCTTTAGCCCTTCCCATTCATCTAGGGATAAAACTATTTCACTAGGATGAAACACCTGATAAAATGATCATTAAATTGTATCTGCAGTGTTTACCCAACCTTTTGTGCCATCCTAACAGGATCATTTGTCCCCATTTATTTCTCCATGATCTGAGAAAGAAAGAAAAAAACTTGGGATTTTCCTTGGACTATGATGTTGATCTTGCTTTGTATACCAATTTCTCCTTGCATTTTGTATTGGTCACTTTTTTTTGGCTCTGCGCTTACATTCCTGGTACAACTGCTTTCCATCTGCTTCCTTTATATGTTTTTTTTTTTTTTTTAAACCTCATTTTTTTCCACCTGCAGTCCTATTCAATTTCTAATCACCTGTTTTATTCTATATCTCTCTATCTGTTACATTCAAGGTGCATAGTTTGCCATTGCTGCTAACAAATAGTTCTTCAAGTACCACTAGTTTCTTCATTGAAATTCTTTCATCCTTGATATCACAAGTTGGTTACTAGTTTTTAACAATCTCCTGCCTCATGATTCAATATAAATTCCTTTCTTTTTAAGATTGAAAATGGTTTTTGAAAGAAAAGTTGATGGATAAGAAAGCATGGATGATGAAGACGATATGGAAGAATGCCAAGGCAGAAATTTCTAGAACAAGTGATTAGGAAATCAGAAATGCCACAACTAAAGTTCACATAAAAATGATGGCAAAGGATAAAAAAAAAAAATACAAAAAAATTGCCATGACTACAAAGACAAACAGGATTATTTTATTTCCTTCTTTTACTATTAACATTAGTAACTGTAAAACATCTTAAACTTACTGAAAGAACTGTTCAACATGTATATTGAAGAAACACTATGATTTTGTATGAATATATGGTTACTTTAAATTTAAAAGAAATTATTTTGATATCCATATATGAATAAAATAAATTTGATTAATATATTTATTTTTGATTGAAATTTTTACTCCTTAGATTGGCTAGTATGGATTCTTGGTACAGAAAATCACAGAAAAGGAACAACTCTTCTTTTTGATGTTTTGCAATATCCACTTCTCAATAAACAGGTATACTGTATTTGGTTTCTTTCTTCTTTTTTTTTTTTTTATTATCTTATTTTTCTTATTTCTGTATTTTGGTTTATTAATGAATATCAATCAGTTAAGAATAATTTAGAGTTGTTTGATATAGTGATGCCCTCCTTATCTGGCTTGTGCCACAAAATGGTTATCTAAGCTGATTGGTCTTTTATAAACTTGCTATGAAATTATATTATTATTTAAACAAGAAGAAGTAAACAAATTATATTCTTGTTTAATCCTTATCCAAGTGTAAGCAAACAAAGTTTGCATGTGAAGTTCTTCATGACTAGGCTACTGATTATACTGTAATTTGAACATATAGATTCTGATCAGTTGCCTCAGTACCACATAATGCAAAGTGCGCATTCTTTCAGTTGTTTTTAATGCTATGCATTATGGGAAATGTCACTACTTGGATCAGTTTCAACCTTTATTGAGGTCTCTCATTAGTGGGAGCCAGATCTAGAAAATTTTAATAATAAGGTCTTTATTATTAAAGACACTGTTTTACTACTTGTATATGGGAAATACATGACTTTTACATTCAAACCTGGTATCTCCCACTTATAAGACCTCAATAAATGTCAAACGTAATCTGGATAGTGATCCAGACTGCTTTCCCCATAATGTATATCATTATTACTAAATCACTTAAGGAATTGACTACATAGATAAGAATATAAATTAAATTACACTTTAATAAATATTTTTGATATTTCGGCAACGTCACGTTGCCATCTTCAAAAGGAACTTACAAAAAAGGCATGTGCACGTAAGCACTACAACACAGTAACTGAGAATGAATTGATGAAGCTATTGTTCTCTTAAAAGTCCTGATGGTAAACCCTAGTGGGCTAAGTAGGTGTTCTTGGCCGTCGGGCTGAAGGTCTGCTGATGTAAGCCTTTCAAATTTCGAGCAGTCTCATACAACTAAATTTGTTGAGATTTGGAGAGTTTCTTAGGGCTGAGGCTGATTCCATAAATAGTCTTTCGAATTTGTATTTGCTACAGTATTAATGTATCTTTCTTCCACGGTATTCTGCGGCGTGTATCCAGAGCATGGTCTGCAAGACCAGAGTGGCTGGGAGCTTGTGGATTGCAGAGGTTGGTTGATAGGTGGAGAAGAGGGGGGATATGATAGAATCATTTAAATTACTAAAAGGTTTTTATAAGATTGACGCAGGTAAAATGTTTCAGCTGTGTGATAGTGATGGAAGAACAAGAGGTCATCCCTGTAAATTAAGGAAAAGTGTGATTAAGAAGAGTGTGAGAACAAGGTTTTTCGCCTGGAGGGTGGTGAATGAGTGGAATGCATTGTCATCTCAGTTGTGAGTTCTTCCTCTGTAAATGAATTCAAGAAGAGATATGATAGATATTGTTTTGATAGTTTGGGTCTCCTGTGATGAGCCTACTGACTCCATGGAGATACCTGTAATCATCATCATCATCACCATGCGTATCAAGGATTTAGGCCTAGCATGGCCTGTTCCAGCCTTAGAAGTCATCGTTTAAGAGTATGTCCTGGTTTTCTTTTTCCTAATGGCTTATACTTTAAAGCTTGTTTTGGTAATCTTTCTTTTTTCATTATGTGTTCCATCCATTTATGTTTATATTTTTTAATTTTTTCTATTACTGGTTCTTGGTTTAATTCTTTCATAATGCCTTTGTTTCTTTTGTGATCAAATAGGGTATACTTTGCAGTTTTTCTCATAAACTTCATTTCTGCTGTTGTTAATCTTTGTTTGTCTTTTTGTTTTATTGTCCAGATTTCGCTTCCATACATTAAGACTGGTAAGGCTAATGTATTGTATACTTTTAGCCTGGTTTGTTTTTGAACTAGGTTTGGTTTAAATATAGAGTTAATTACACCTTTTATTTTTAAATATTTTGCAATTTTTACGTTTATATCTTTTTCATTTTCATATGTGATCATACATCCTAGGTAGTTAAATGAATTCACCTGTTCTAAGATCTTGTTTATCTATTACTATTTTAGTTCTTGCTCTTTCTTGTCCTTTAAAGGTCATAGTTATTGATTTTTCTGTTGATATTATCATACTATAATCTTTGGCTATCTCATTTAGATCTAAAATGGCTTTTTGTAAGTTATCTTCAGAATTTGTAATTATTATTACAATATTAAACAGGAATTGCATGCGAAAAAGAGGCTGTGGAAGAGATATAAGGAGACAGGAGAAGAGAAGATGCATAAGAAGTATAAAGCACAGGCCAGAAGAATGACTAGTATGGTAAGGAAGACGAAACTGGAATATGAGAGGAGGTTAGCGCCAAGATCCAAAGAAAATCCTAGGGAATTTTTTAGATATGTGACCAGTAGGAGGAGAAATGACTGTGAAAGAATGATATTGTGGGATAAAAATGGGAATAGAGTGACTGATGCAGTGGACATAGTAGAATTGTTCAATGAACACTTTATTGGAGTATTTCATCCTGGAGGAGTCAGTTTTAATGCTAGAGGGATAGGGCTGGTTCAAGGTTTAGAGGTACAGGAAGAGAGTGTGTTTCAAATACTGAGTATTCTAGATGTCAGATACTGACAGTGCCTTTAACCTGGCTTTTCAATGAAAGTCTGGCTGCTGGAAAGGTGCCCATGGAATGGAAGGAAAGTAAGATAGTGTCATTGCATAAGGGCGGTAGCAGACTGGAAGTGGCTAATTATACACCAGTTTGTGTGTCATCAGTAGTTAGTAAGATTATTATTATTATTATTATTATTTTGACACCTCCAGGGAGTCCACAGACTCATCGAGGGAGAGTGTGCCGACAGCATCGAACGATTGGCCCCCTTCCAACTACTAACCGCGCTCAAACTTACTTAACTGAGCCATTAGTAGCAGAGGCTCTACCAATCGACCAACCTTCGCCGGCAAAGATCTTGGAGAAAGTAGTGAGGGACCATATACAGCATTGGACAGATGAGGGTAATGTTATCTGTGAGAGTCAACGTGGATTTGTGAAGGCGGGGGCTCTTGTTTTAGCAATATGCTAGCGTTTTATGATAAAGTTACAAGAGCATTAGATGAGGGAAAGGCATATACTGCCATTTTCTTAGATTTAACGAAGGCATTTAACAGGGTGTCACATGATAAGCTGATATTTAAGTTGCAGCACACGGGTCTAGATGTCAGATTGGTCAACTGGATTCAGGATTGGCTGTCTGATAGGTATCAGAGAGTTGTGTATGGTGGAGCAGTTTTCAGGAGGCAGAGGGTTACAAGTGGGGTCCCACAGGGCTCAGTACTAGGACCTATATTGTTTAACCTTTATATCAATGACATAGCCAGTGAATTGCAGGGGGGATATTCAGTTGTTTGCAGATGATGCGAAGCTGGGAAGGATCATTAGTAATAGTGCAGATGTGGTAGCCCAGCAAGAGGATTTAAATAAGCTAGATAGATGGGCAAATGAATGGGGGTGTCAGTTTAATGCAGCAAAATGTAAGGTCTTGAGGTTTGGGAAACATCGATGGGATGCTGCATACTCTATGGGAGGAATTATAGTGGACAAAGTAGGGGAGACGAAATCTGGGGTTGATGATTGATAGAAACCTGTAGTTTAGGGGACATATTGCAAAGATGGTGAAGGTAACACAGAGGATTGCTGCTATTATGAGAAGGACACTGACCTGCAGAGATAAGAGGGTTATCATTCCGTTGTATAAGTCTTTGATCAGACCACACTTGGACTATTGTTCTCAGATTTGGTCCCCAGGATTTGAAGCGGATAAATTAACTGTGGAAAGGGTTCAAAGGTGGATAACAAAGATGGTTTCAGGACTGTACAATGATAGTGAGGATCGGCTGAGGGAATGTGGACTGCAGAGTTTGGTGGATAGAAGAAGGAGAGGTGATATGATTGAGACTTTTAAACTGTTGAGAGGTGGTTACAGGGTTGACACTGTGGAGTTCTTTCGCTTGGTTGAACAGCGGGAAGGAGTGATGACAAGAGGCCATCCCTGGAAGTTACGAAAGGAAACTGTGAGCAAGAGGGTGAGGAGTGGTTTCTTTGCATGGAGGGTGGTTGAACCGTGGAATACATTGCCTGATGGAGTGGTGAGAGCGGTCAATGAGTTCAAGGAGTGGTATGAAAGACTTTGTGTTTCTTAGGAAGGACCTCCCACGATGAGTCTTTTGACTCCTTGGAGGCCTGAATCATAATAATAATAAAAGAAACTGAACTTTAAAGTCTTAAAATGAAGATTTTCCAAACTTTTAACAAAGAATTAAATTGAAACTGGAGAAATCTTGTTTCATATAAAGAGTCAGATTATCCAATTATCTGCTGTAAGGATGATAATTGGATAATTATCTGCTGTAAGGATGACAAACTTTATAAAAATATTTTTTATTAATAATTGGGGTCTGATAATAATAATAATAATAATTAATGCTAAATTGAGTAGGGGGACTGAGAGGATTCTCATTGTAGTATTCATTGTATATCCAATGATTTAAATATGTATTCACAAGCAAACAGACAGACACATACACATATAAAATGAACTATTACTAACTTATCTGACATGCATGTTCTTTATTTTTTAACGGTATATATTAGAACACAGAAACTAAGTAAATAATTAATTTATTAACTTATTGCTGATATTTCACTGGTGTTATAACCAGCATCTTCAGAGCACATAAACACAGTTTGTCACAATATGCTAGACTATAACAACATGGTGTAATCAATGGACTAGTTGAACAAAATTGTAGCAGCAACACAAAGACTAGAGTAATGATTTTTGGTGCCCTCTATCTGAAAAAAAAAAAAAAAAAATTGTACCTATCACGTAAGAATAGAGGCCTAAAAAAAAAAAAGGTATTAGTTTTTTCTTAAGATGACTGCCTCCCAGATCTTAGGCAAGTTAATACAGCCATATTTGTTGAGATTTGGAGTGTGTTTCAGGGCTTCTGTCGCCTCTAAGAACAATCTCTCTGACTTGTAACAGCTTCTGTGTAGTACTTTTGTGTTTTTCCAGTTGATCCTGTGTGCAGGGGTATCCAGAGCATGGTCTGCTAGGCCCGACTTGCCATAGTGATAATTCCAGACGTATCTTTTGTGTTCGCTGATGCAGATGTTCACAGTTCTTCCTGTTTGACCGTAGTGGGCTTGATTACATGAGCAGGGTACTTGATAGACTCCTGGATGTGATAAAGGCGGAATGCTGTCCTTGGGTGAGTGGATAAGGGTTGCTAATTTGCTACATGGTCTGAATGTAGTGCGTAGTTTATGTTTATTAAGAATTCTTGAAATCTTTTCGGATATGCCTTTAATGTATGGGATGGTGACTGTTTTGTTGTAGTTCTCTGTGGTGGATGATGGAAGGGGTTTCTTAGGAGCGTTTAGTATTTTGTTTATCTTATGTGGATTATAGCCATTGGCCAAGAAGGTGTAGCGTAAGTGAGCCAGTTCAGCAGCAAGAGGATTGTCATTGGAACAGATTGCTCTCACTCTATGGGTTAGCATTTTTAAAATGCCATATTGTTGAGAAGGATGATGGTGTGATTGTTTGTGTAAGTATCTCCCTGTATGTGTGGGTTTTCTAAAAACTGAAAATGATAAGGAACCATCTGGAAGACGTGTGATAAGTGTATCCAGGAAGGGCAGACAGTTATTAGCTTCCAGTTCCATTGTAAAGTGGATTTTTGGATGTTGACTATTTAAATGTGCTAAGAATGTTTCCAATGTCTCTTGGCCATGTGGCCAAATAGCAAGCACATCATCAACATAGGGTAGCCAAAGTGTTGGTTTGAGAGTGGCTGTATTGATTGCTAGGTTTCCAGGTGTTCCATGTAAAAGTTGGCTGGTGGAGGGGGGGAGCCCATGGCTTTCCCATCTATTTGTTTGTATATTTTCCCTTTCCATGTGAAATATCCTGCATGTATTGTGAATTTGAATAGTTCAAATATATCAGGGGGGAAGTGTGACTTCAGTAGATTGAGGGTTTCTATTACTGGTACATTTGTGAATAGTGAGGTGATATCAAAGCTTACTATTAATTTGAGCTTTTTAGGGTAAGGTGTTGTAAGATGCTTTTTAGGCGGGCAGAATTTTTGACAAAGGAGGGAGAATTGTTTGTGAGAGTGGCTAGTAGCTTCGCTAAATGTCTAGCCAGTTTATATGTGGGACTATTTATACTGTCCACAATTGGGTGTAAGGGTGTACCTTGTTTGTGAATTTTTGGTGCTCCATGGATCCTAGGTGTTTTAACATGGAAAGGCTTGAGTTTGTTCACTGTGTCTTTGGGCCAGGAAGTGACTTTTTTCAATAATTTTCGTGCCTTATTCTTTTGTGTGTTGGTGAGATTGCGATCTATAATTTTGTATGTTGACTGATGCATGCAGGTTATTTTACATGGAAAAGGAAAATATACAAACAAATAGATGGGACAGCCATGGGCTCCCCCCCCCACCAGCCAACTTTTACATGGAACACCTGGAAAAACTAGCAATCAATACAGCCACTCTCAAACCAACACTTTGGCTACCCTATGTTGACGATGTGCTTGCTATTTGGCCACATGGCCCAGAGACATTGGAAACATTCTTAGCACATTTAAATAGCCAACATCCAAAAATCCACTTTACAATGGAACTGGAAACTAATAACTGTTTGCCCTTCCTGGATACACTTATCACACGTCTTCCAGATGGTTCCTTATCATTTTCAGTTTTTAGAAAACCCACACATACAGGGAGATACTTACACAAACAATCACACCATCATCCTTCTCAACAATATGGCATTTTAAAAACACTAACCCATAGAGCGAGATCAGTCTGTTCCATTGACAATCCTCTTGATGCTGAACTGGCTCACTTACGTCACACCTTCTTGGCCAGTGGCTATAATCCACATAAGATAAACTAAATACTAAACGCTCCTAAGAAACCCCTCCCACTATCCACCCCAGAGAACTACAACAAAACAGTCACCATCCCATACATTAAAGGCACATCCGAAAAGATTTCAAGAATTCTTAATAAACATAAACTACGCACTACATTCAGACCATGTGGCAAATTAGCAACCCTTATCCGCTCACCCAAGGACAGCATTCCACCTTTATCACATCCAGGACTCTATCAAGTACCCTGCTCATGTAATCAAGCCTCCCACGGTCAAACAGGAAGAACTGTGAACATCCGCATCAGCGAACACGAAAGATACGTCTGGAATTATCACTATGGCAAGTCGGGCCTAGCAGACCATGCTCTGGATACCCCTGCACACAGGATCAACTGGAAAACCACAAATGTACTATACAGAAGCTCTTACAAGTCGAAGAGATTGTTCTTCTGAGAGACAGTCATCTTAAGAAAAAACTAATACCTTTTTTTTTTTTAGGAGACTAGTCTTACGTGATAGCTACAATTTTTTTTTTTTTCAGATAGAGGGTGCCAAAAATCAGGACTCTAGTCTTTGTGTTGCTGCTACAACTTTGTTTGACTAGTCTGTTGATTACACCATGTTATAGTCTCGGGTATTGTGACAAACTGTGTATTTGTGCTCTAAAGATGCTGGTTATAACACCAGCGAAATATCAGCAATAAGTTAATAAATTAATTATTTACTTCGTTTCTCTGTTCTAATATATACCGTTAAAAAATAAACATGTTCGACAAACACATAAGTCTGTCCCCACGTTTATCTGACATGCACTAATTATATATTCTTAATGAGATTTCTTACAGATCATATAGCAATCTTTTCTAAGTTAATGCAAATTTAAAATGTGAAGAATTAATAAACATTTAACTCTTCACATTTTAGACAAATTCACTTTTATTTATTTATGTAATTCTATTAGTTCATTACCGATAACTAATAAAGATGAAAAACATATTTACATTAAGTACAGATATTTTTGGCAAATTCTGCAGCATTTTCCATTCCCGGCAGAGATAGTCAACATTACCCACAATTGCAACATGCTTCAATCCATGATAGTGGATATTACTTGCTCTAAGTGGCATAACCAAGTTGCGAAGTCCAATAAGAGGAGAATCTGGATCAGCAAACAAACACACGACAACATGACGATTTAAAACAGTCATGTTTGCTTGGTTCCTGTCCTATAAACAAAGATGACACATTATACAAAATTCTCCTTGGAGGACAGTTTATTTTTGTGAGGATGTGTTGAACAACGAGGCTGAAGACATGAGGAGAGAAGGGCATAATCATTGTACAAGAGACTGAAATGGAAATGTTTTTATAATTTTCTAATTTTCTGAGATACATTTTTTATTTGTCATCTAAAATCATATTTTGATACAATGCATTTTCCACTAATTAGAATGCAAATATGAGGAAACTGTTACACCATGATATTACTATTACATTTTCTGTGTGTGTGTGTGTGAGAAAGAAGAAAAGAGAGAGAAAATTTTTATTTTTAAATTTCGTTATAAAGATGTATTTCCTCTGGAGAGTCTTCGAGACGAAAGCAAGCATGTTAACTTTAATAACTATTACATATGTTTAAAAAATGGGAATATAAATATCTGGTTGATTGCTGAGAAAGCAGACTTGATGTTGCGTCTTTCAGGAAGAGTAAAATATACTATTATTCACAATAACAGTATATTTGTTGGAAACATGAGCATGGATGAATGCAAATTCAATGTTGACAAGTAATAAAACATCAGATTGAAGTGTAAGACCTCATGCTCTATTAAAAATTGTCTGTTAGGCCACTCCAAATATTATAACTGCACAACAATATTTGGACAAAATTGAGAACTGTACAGAGTTAATACTTGCTCAGGAGTTAAATAAGACTTTGACCAAAAAAATAAAAAAGAAAAAAAGCTCAATTTCTTGGATGCTCAGGTACAATACTTGAAACATGTTAAAAAAAACTGGAGGTTAACAGTTAGCCTGGGAAGAGAAATTTGTTTTGTTTAGAGATATTTTGTGTTGTCAAAAATATGACTGGAAGAAAGGGATTACTTTATGAGAGAAAGAAGGCAGGTTTATTGGTATGAATGAAAATTGAAAAAGAAAAAAGAAAGCTACAATTCGGTAAACAACATTTATCTTTCACAAATGCATTCAATTACAGACCATAAACATACCTGGACTGTCCCTAATATGTATAGTAAGCACTGCATAGACTATATGTTAATAGGTAATTATTAAATAACTTAAGGAATTCACAACGTATACTATAAACCAGCACATGGGTCTGGATGTCAGATTGGTTAACTGGATTCAGGATTGGCTGTCCGATAGTATCAGAGAGTTGTGTATGGTGAGGCAGTTTCAATTTTAACCTTTATATCAGTGACATTGTCAGTGGATTGCAAGGGGATATTCAGTTGTTTGCAGATGATGCAGAGCTGGGAAGGATTATTAGTAATAGTGCAGATGTGGTAACCCTGCAAGAGGAGTTGAATAAGCTAGATAGATAGGCAAATGAATGGGGGTGTCGGTTTAATACAGCAAAATGTAAGGTCTTGAGGTTTGGGAAACATCGATGGGACACTGCATACTCTATGGCAGGAGTTATACTGGAGGAAGTAGGGGAGACAAGAGATCTGATGTTGATGATTGATAGAAACCTGAAATTTAGGGGACACATTGTAAAGGTGGCGAAGGTAACACAGAGGATTGCTGCAATAATGAGAAGGACACTGATCTGCAGAGATAAAAGGGTTATCATTCCATTGTATAAGACTCTGATCAGACCACACTTAGACTATTGTTCTCAGATTTGGTCCCCAGGATTTGAAGGGAATAAATTAACTGTGGAAAGGGTACAAAGGCAGATAACAAAGATGGTTTCAGGACTGTACAATTTTAGTTATCAGGATCGGCTGAGGGAATGTGGACTGCAGAGTTTAGTGGATAGAAGAAGAAGAGGTGATATGATTGAGACTTTTAAACTGTTGCAAGGTGGTTACAGGGTTGACACTTGGGAGTTTTTTCGCTTGGCTGAACAAGGGAAGGAGTGATGACAAGAGGCCATCCCTGGAAGTTACGAAAGGAAACCTTGAGCAAGAGGGTGAGGAGTGGTTTCTTTTCATGGAGGATTGTTGAACCATGGAATGCATTGCCTGATGGAGTGGTGAGAGTGAGAACGGTTAATTAGTTTAAGGAGTGGTATGATAGAGTTTGTGTTTCTTAGGGGAGACCTCCCCTCGATGAGTCTTGATAGACTTTGTGTTGCTTAGGAAAGACCTCCCACGATGAGTCTTTTGACTCCTTGGATACCTGGATAATAATAATTATTATTATTATTTGGTCGTTGGCAAAAAGGAGAGGTTTTTAAGTTCACTGTAGGTGAAAGTTTAATTCCTTGATGTAAATTTTTACTCCATTTTATTATTATTTCATTTAAGTAAATATTAAAAAGAGTTGCTGAAAAGGGACATCCCTGTTGGACCCCTTGGTTTATCTCTCTCATATATGATAGCTCGTAATTTAATCTTATTTGTATTTGATTATTTTCATATATACTTGTGATAGCTTTTAGGATATTATTTGGTATTTGTCTTTCTTTTAATATGTTAAATAATGTTTCTTTTAACTTTGTCAAATGCTTTTTCAAAGTCAATAAATAATGCAGTATGTGTTTCTAAATTGTATTCTCTTCTTTTCTCTATTATTAATGTTAGGCAAAAGGCCGAGGCTATACATGATCGTCCTTTTCTAAATCCATTCTGTACTTCTAAAATAAAGTTTTTGAAATATTTCATTAGTTTGCTATTTAAGATTCTGCTATATATTTTGTAACAGGAATTTAGCATACTGATACCTCTATAGTTTTTAGGGTCATCTCTATTACCTTTTTTTAAAGATAGGAATCACAATTGCTTTTTTCCATTCTATTGGGGGATACCAGTTGAATAAATTTTATTTAAAAATAATAAGAGTCTGTCTTTGAATTTTGTTCCTACGTATTTATATAGTTCTGAACCTAGCTTATCTTCTCCAGGTGATTTTCCGTTTCTTGTTTCTTTCAGGCTGATTTCTAATTCTTCTTCAGTTATTTCCTTTTCATTTTCGTTAATTGTTTGCCAGTTGTCTTTTTTAAAATATTTGTCTGTCCACAGTTCTGTGTAGTAATTTAGAAATTCTTCTAATTTCAATTCGGTGTTTAATTTTATGTTTTCTTTGGTATCTGCATTTATGTGTTTCAAAATCTTATATACATTGGGTCTTATTTTATATAAATCATGTTCTAAATTAGAAACAAATTTGTTCCATGATTCTCTGTCTTTTTCTGACTTCTCTTTTAGCTATATATATAATAATAATAATATACAAGTACCCTAGTCATAAAGATACTTCACATGCAAACTTTGTTTGCTTACAGTTGTATATAGCAACTTAATTAAGTTGCTTTATATAATTAAGATTAAGCAGGAATATAATTTCTTGACAAGTTTAATTTAATTTGTAACCAAGGGGGGGAGGAATTCTACATCACCTCAAAAACCATCAAAAGTTTGTTTTTGAGATGATGAACTGTGGTGTTTTCTAAATAACATTGCCCAATTTTTACCGTTTCTTTTATTCTTCTGAGCTTTCTGAACCAGTTTTTTTTTTTTTTTTAATCAAGAAGAATAATGTAGTTCTGAACATCCTTCTTCAACTGCTTAGTGGACTATTTAAGTCTAATGCTGCCTCTGCCAGGTTTCTCCCATTGTTCCTGTCATAGGCTGAGTCTGGAGTAGGTTGTTCATCCAGTTGTCTTTCATTACCACATCCATCCATCAATCTTACTTGGGATCTTCCTGCAAGTCTTTCCTTGTCAGTATATTAATAAGTACTCATTTGAACAATTAGCACCTGCTCTTTAAACATGGCCAAACCATTTTTCTTGCTACTTATAAATGATAGTGTTGGATCTCTGAAATAGGCTTCATCATTTTTCATTCATGCAGTTCAGTATTTTGATTGTAAGATAGTCCAAAAATCTTTCTCAGTACTTTTCTTCCAAAAATAATGTTTCTATTTTTCTCCCTTTGTTTTTGACCATGTTTTACAACCATAGGTTAATATTAGGCATAAATAACTTTGTTTGTTTGTTTTTATAATATTCTGAATTTCAGGAGTCACAAGATTGCAGAATATCTGAATACCACTGCAATTTCCAATTTTCTCCTCTATGTCTTGATGGATATCATTGCAGTTATTAATGTTGATTCCTAAAATTATCCACTTACTTGAAGGCACATTTACCGGCAACTAAATTGAATCAATCACAATGGTTCCTTGAAATGCACCTATGTTTATTAGTCTTTTTTCAGGTTTATAAGAAGACTTACAGGTTTACTTTCTTAATTAAATTAGATATAGTCTGTATAACATTCTGATGATTTTTGTCTAAGGGTAAAGATATCACCAACATAATCCAATAGGATGTTTTCCCCATTCAAATTCATTTTCCTTTGCTTATTTAGGTCTGTAATGATTTTTTCTAATGCTAAGTTGAACAATTGGTAAGAGAGCATTTCTATTTAGCAAAATCAGATTTATTTCAAAGGTTGATGAATATTCCTGTAGAAAACATACCCTGCAGAGGATGTGATAATCACATAGTTGTATCATATTTACTTAGGGTATATTCTAAAAAGTATCATCATATCCCCATAATGCATTTCAATTTTAGACTTTCATATGCCTGTTTATAGTCCAAAAATATTTGACAGAATTCTTCATCAAATTTAGAGTATGTTGTAACAAGTGTCAAAGTGTGAAAAATTATTAGTTGTTGATTTTTCTCTTCCAGATCAGTATAGATAGTATCTTGTAGAAAGTGTTCAAGACAGAGAGAGAGAGAGAGAGAACTTCTTTTGTTACTAGTAATTGTAGTACCATATTTTCTCCTGTAACACAGTATATGTATTCCTAAAAATTGCAACATTATAAAATTTTGTGCAATAAAAATAACAGGCCTTATGGGAAAAATAGGGTTAGAGGTAGAACACTCAAAATCTGTACAGAAAAAGAAAAAATGCAACAGTTTTAAACATATTTAATTCCTGATACATAAATATAGTACTCCAATAAATATTGTATTTTTAAGCTGTTTCTAATCACCTCTGTGGGACTAGCATTTACTCCTCCTAAACACAAATTTCTTTTATTTGGAGGATTCCAAATATCGATTTTCCAGAAATATCGATATCCGACCTTTGTTGCTCCAGGAACAGGGAATAAATGTAGGAAGACAAGTAGTGTGATAGGAGAGAATGAAAAAAATATATATATGAATGAGAAAATAATAGTTGATAGTGTGGAAGGTGTGAGTGACTGTGAAAGTTTAGGAGATGGTTTTGTTTGGGAGAGTGAATTTAGATTAAGAGTGACTGACCTGCAGAGGGAGATAGATGAGCTGAAAGAGGAGGTGGAATGTCTTGTGAATGAGAGCAGAAGTATGAAAGATAAGATTAGGAGAATGGAAGAGATAAATGCAAGGCGAATCAGTAGGGGGAGAGAGAGAATTTAGGGAGTATGAATGAGAGGTATGGGGGGTGCTAGAAGAGGAGAGAATGGAAACAGTAGAAGAGAGGGAATGAGAGAGAGAGGTATGGGAATGCTAGCAGACGAGAGGATGGAAACAGAAGGAGAGACAGAATGAGAGAGGGATATGGAAGTGCTAGAAGTGGAGAAAATGGAAACAGTAGGAGAGATGGAATGAGAGAGATGTATGGGAGTGCTAGAAGAGGAGAGAATGGAAACAGTAGGAGAGAGAGAGGTATGGGAATCTAGGAGAGGGAATGAAAGAAGAGGAGAGAATGGAAACAATAGGAGAGAGGGAATGGTAAGAGGTATAATGTATGGCGACTCAATGATCCGTGGTGTTCAAGATAGGATGAACACCACGGATGTGGTGTTCATCCTATCTTGAACACCACGGATCATTGAACCACGGATGAGGAGTGTTTGCTAGGAGGAACAATAGAAAGGGTGGCTATGGCAATTAAGAGAGGTGAAAGGGTGGATGAGATGATTGTGATGGTAGGAACGAATGAATTGAGTGGTAATGTAAGTCGGGCAACGAGAGATATGAGATTTTTGCTTGAGACTGTACGGAAGAAGACAGTGAGAGGAAAAATAGTGTGCGTGTTGCCTAGGTATGATAATGATGAGCTGAGCAGAAGAGCAGTGATATTGAATGGCATAATAGCAAGAATGTGTGACAAGAGAGGACTGGTATATGTGGATACTTGGAGTGCGTTTGAGGAAAGAGAGGAATTGTATGCGAGAAACCGTTTACATTTGAATGAGGAAGGACGTAGGCATCTGGAGAGATTGCTGTTCTGAACGAGTCAGTGTGTCCCAGGGAGGATGATAGCAGGGGGTGGCCTCTTGTGGGAATGGATACTTGGGAGAAGGGATACGATGTCAAGTAACACTGAGCCCAGTGGAGTCTAGAAGGGATAATGCTGGGTATAGACACAAAGGCATTTATATGCTTTATACTAATGCCAGGAGTATCCGGAATAAGGGAGAGGAATTGGTGGTGCAGATAGCATCAGCCTGGCCAAAAATTATTGCGATCACTGAGACATGATTGACAGAAGGGGATATAACAACAGGAATAGCATTTTTCGTCAGGATAGGAGGGGAAAGCGTGGTGGTGGGGTACTGCTTATGATAAGTGATGACCTATGTCCTCTAAGAGTGGAGGCTTTGGAAGGAAGTGAGACAAATGATTTTGAGAGCATATGGTGTGAGGTAGAGGTAGGCAAGACAGGATATTTAGTGGGGGTGTTGCTACAGACCCAGGAGCACAGAGGATGGGGACCAGGAGATGTTTAGACAGCTAAGTTTGGCAAGTGCAAGAAGAAGAAGAATGATTGTTATGGGAGATTTTAACTACAGTAGTATAAATTGGAGAGAGGAAGATACATGTAGCAGCAATAAGGGAATGGAATTTCTAGAATTCTTGAGGGACAAATGTCTTAGGCAACATGTGACAGAGGGAACAAGAGATTCAAGAGTTTGGATTTGGTTATAGCATCAGAACAGTTGATAATAACTGAGTTGACATCTCTCCCACCAGTTGGAGAGAGTGACCATATGGTTTTGACTTGGAAAATGAATAGACATCAAAGAGACGGGAACTTATGTGGAATTATAATGCAGGTGATTATAATAATCTTAGACGTCAACTTCAGGAAGTTTCATAGAGGGAGGAATTGGAAGGCCAGGATATCATTAGTGCGTGGGAAATTGTGAAAGAATATTTGTTAGCAACAATGGTAAGTTGTATACCACGAGTGAAGAAGAGGACACAATTTGGAGTAAAGTGGATGACAAACAATATTAAACAGGAATTGCATGCAAAAAAGAGGCTATGGAAGAGATATAAGGAGACAGGTGAAGAGAAGATGCATGAAGAATATAAGACACAGGCCAGAAGAGTGACTAGTGTGGTGAGGAAAGCGAAACTGGAATATGAGAGGAGATTGGCCCTAAGATCCAAAGAAAATCCTAGGGAATTTTTTAGCTATGTGACCAGTAGGAGGAGAAATGACTGTGGAAGAATGATATTGTGGGATAAAAATGGGAATAGAGTGACTGATGCAGAGGACATAGTGGAATTGTTCAATGAACACTTTATTGGAGTATTTCATCCTAGAGGAGTCGGTTTTAATGCTAGAGGGATAGGACTGGTTTGAGGTTTAGAAGTACAGGAGGAAAGTGTGTTTCAGATACTGAGTACTCTGGATGTCAGTAAAGCTTTGGGACTGGATGGTATTTCACGAGTTTTGAAAGAATGTGCTAGGGAATTGACAGTACCTTTAACGTGGCTTTTCAATGAAAGTCTGGCTGCAGGAAAGGTGCCCAGGGAATGGAAGGAAGGTAAGATAGTGCCATTGCATAAGGGTGGTAACAGACTGGAAGTGTCTAATTATAGGCCAGTCTGTGTGTCATCAGTAGTTGTTAAGATCTTGGAGAAAGTAGTGAGGGACCATATACAGCATTGGGCAGATGAGGGTAATGTTATCTGTGAGAGTCAACATGGATTTGTGAAAGGGCACCCTTGTTTTATCAATATGCTAGCCTTTTATAATAAAGTTACAAGAACATTAGATGAGGGAAAGGCGTATAACTGCAATTTTCTTAGACTTAGCGAAGGCATTTGACAGGATGCCACATGATAAGCTGATATTTAAGTTGCAGCAAATGGGTCTGGATGTCAGATTAGTCAACTGGATTCAGGATTGGCTGTCTGATGGGTATCAGAGAGTTGTGTATGGTGGAGCAGTTTCAAGGAGGCCGAGGGTTACAAGTAGGGTCCCACACGGCTCAGTACTTGGACCTATATTGTTTAACCTTTATATCAATGACATTGCCAGTGCATTGCAAGGGTATATTCAGTTGTTTGTGGATGATGCAAAGCTGGGAAGGATTATTAGTAATAGTGCAGATGTGGTAGCCCTGCAAGAGGATTTAAATAAGCTAGATAGATGAGCAAATGAATGGGGATGTCAGTTTAATGCAGCAAAATGTAAGGTCTTGAGGTTTGGGAAACATCGATGGGATGCTGCATACTCTATGGGAGGAGTTGTAGTGGAGGAACTAGTGGAGACAAGAGATCTGGGGTTGATGATTGATAGAAACCTGAAGTTTTGGGGACATATTGCAAAGGTGGCAAAGGTAGCACAGAGGATTGCTGCAATAATGAGAAGGACACTGATCTGCAGAGATAAGAGGGTTATCATTCCGTTGTATAAGTCTCTGATCAGACCACACTTGGACTGTTGTTCTCAGATTTGGTCCCCAGGATTTAATGGGGATAAATTAACTGTGGAAAGGATACAAAGACGGATGACAAAGATGGTTTCAGGACTGTACGAGGATAGTTATGAGGATCGGCTGAGGGAATGTGGACTGCAGAGTTTGGTGGATAGAAGAAGGAGAGGTGATATGATTGAGATTTTTAAACTGTTGAGAGGTGGTTACAGGGTTGACACTGGGGAGTTCTTTTGCTTGGTTGAACAGCGGGAAGGAGTGATGACAAGAGGCCATCCCTGGAAGTTACGAAAGGAAACTGTGAGCAAGAGGGTAAGGAGTGGTTTCTTTGGCATGGAGGGTGGTTGAACCGTGGAATGCATTGCCTGATGGAGTGGTGGGAGCGAGAATGGTCAATGAGTTTAAAGAGTGGTATGATAGACTTGTGTTTCTTAGGGGAGACCTCCCGTCGATGAGTCTTGACAGATTATTTCTTAGGAAGAACCTCCCACCATGAGTCTTTTGACTCCATGAAGGCCTGAATAATAATAATAATAATTCCTTTAGGCCTATTGCTTTCACAATATCACATGTTCCCTTTTCATTCAGCATTATTATTATCTGACACCTCCAGGGAGTCAAGGACTCATCGAGGGAGGCTATAAATCACCCAAGCCAGCTATCATACCTTCCCTTAAATTCATTCACACTCGATGCAATCATAACCCCTAACAGCAGATTATTCCACTCACTCAGTGCTCTGTGGGAGAAAAACCTTGCTCTTACCCTTTCTTGACTTTGAACAAACTTAACTTCCATAGATGCCTCCGTGTTCTCTCGAAATGAAAAATTTCATCACTTGAAATCCTATAACACCCATTCAAAAGTTTATAGACTTCTATCATTTTTTTATTACCCCTCTTTCTCCTGTTAACCAGCGTCTGCAACCCACATACTTGCAATCTGTCCTCATAATCTAAATCCCATAATCCAGATATAATCTTTGTAACTCTTCTTTGCACCCTTTCCACAGCTTCTTTATCCCCCTGGAACCCAGGAGGAGACCAAATCTGCATGCAATAATCCAGGTGTGGTCTTATCAAAGCCGTTTAAAAAGGCAAAATGACTTCATTATCCTTACATGTCAAGGTTCGTTTCAACATTGCAATTATCCTCTGAGTTGTATTTGCAACTTTTGCTATGTGATCTTTGAACTTTACATTCTTATCCACTAATACACCAGGATTCCTTGCCTCTTCACTTTCTTGTAGCATAACCCCACTAATATAATATGCCACTGGAACTCTAATCATGCCAAAGTGCATAACTTTACACTTACTAACATTAAACTGACAGCCATTTTCGTTTGTCCAGATTTCCAGTCTATTCAAATCATTTTGTAATTGCTGAATATCAGTAGCATCCCTGATTGCCCTGCCTATCTTTGCATCATCGCCAAACAATTGCACATCTGATGTTAAATCTTTCCTGATGTCATTAATGTTTAGATTAAACAATAATGGCCCAAGGTGGTACACTACTGGTCACCTTAAATCTGGCAGATTCACACCAACTGTATACCCCTGTTTGATATCTGTCTGTCAACCATTCCCTGATCCAAGTCAAGAGTTTATATTCCAACCCCTATTCTCCAGTTTATGCAGCAGCCTTTCATGTGGTATCAAATTCCTTCAAAAAATCTAGCATTATCATAGTGTATCCATTCCCTTTATCCAACGCAGCCGTACCATTGTTATAATATATGAGCAAATTGCTAAAACATGACCTTTCTTCAGTAAACCCATGCTGTTCCTTGCAAAGTATAGCTTGTTTATTTACTAATTTCTGTGTGCAAGTTCTTACTAACTTCTCTAAAATCTTCACTACTACACCAGAGATATAGGTCAGTAGTTAGACACATCAGTTTTTTCACCACCCTTGTACAATGGAACTATCGCACATTCCTTCCATTCCTGTGGTATCAACTCCTGAGCTGAGACTCAAGTTATATAAATGTTTTTAAAGTTTTAATAGCATTCTTGACTACAGTCAGAGATTATAATTATTATTATATGATACTGTCAGGAACTCATAGTGAAAGGGCACTCCACACAACTCACTTCTACACTACTTAATCCTTTATCTACACACAACAGCACTAACCACACCATCTACTGCCTGCCAATATTATTCACCATCCATCAATAGATGGTTCCTCAATCAAATGTTCTTCAACATTTCCTTCTAAACACCATACATCAGATGTGAGATTTTCCTCAAGTGGTGATAATGATCTATTAAATAATTTTTCAACATACTGAATTCCTCACCAGTTTCTTTGGTTGTTATAAGTTAGTATTGTAAATGATTTATACATATCTAAAGGAAGTCCAAGAGTCTCTTTTGTATTATTTGTATTATTTTTAGTTTTTTTCATTTATGTTTTTCTCTGTTCTTCTCTTTTTCTTTTTTTCTTCTCCTTTTTTTTCTTCTTTTTTCTTTTCTTTCCTTTTTTTTTCTTCTTTTTCTCTTTTTCTCTTTTCTCCAAATTTCTGCAGTATACAGTATTTTGTATTTAGATTTCTACAGCTTCTGTAATCTTGATAATCTCTGGTTATGGGTCCTGTAACATTTTTAACCTTGTCTCATACATTATTTTATGGTCTCCTTACATGCAGTATTCAACTACTTTTCTTGTTGTTTGTGAATGAGGAGCTTCTTCTGTACTGAGTAATAATAAGTTTGATTTGGGTCTATCGATTTTTTCCTCTATGTTTTTGTGTATGTTTTCTTCATGTGCTTACATCCTCACACTTTTTGATATTATGTTAATTAGCATTTCTATTATTTCTCCATTTGACAGAAATCTCATTGCTGATGATTGTCAGTATCCATATAAACTCCTATCTAGGTACAGATGTTTCTTATACATACTTATGCCTATTATTTATCACTATGGGGTTGTTTGGTTGCTTATTGTTTCATCAAAGAACCAAGTTTGTTTTTAGATATTTCTGCTGAAAGAGTATAGACCTGACTAATTCCTCTTGATGATGCAAAGTTAATAGCTCTAATCCAGTTGTCATTACTAATGTTGTGCAGACTATCTGGGCCAATTGTTGGTTTGTATCTTGTTTCTATTTTAGCATTAAAGTCACTTGTAACTAATTTTATGCAGTAGCTTCCACAGTTGCCAAAAAACATTGATGTACTTTTTCCACATGGAAACATTTGCATTTCATCTGTGCAACTACTGTATAAATTCCAATAACTCAAAAATCAATAATTGCTCTCTCACAGAATCATTCCAGCCCCTGTCTCAAACATTAGTTTCTGCCTTATGCCTCTTTTATAGGAGAGCCATAAGGCAGAAACTAATGTTTGAGACAGGGGCTGGAATGATTCTGTGAGAGAGCAATTATTGATTTTTGAGTTATTCAGGCCTCCATGGAATCAAAAGACTCGTCGTGGGAAGTCCCTCCTAGGAAACACAAAGTCTATCATATCTTCATTTTTGGTAGTCTACTGAATTGGCTGCTATCGTTCATTCCTCCTCTATCTTCAAAAACTTGTAAGAACAAGAGCAGCTACTGATCTTCTTAAGTGGCTTCTCCATATTGAAGTCATGATACCCAATAGCGTCTCCATTCCTTTTCCATCCTTTTGATCTCATAATAGTTCTTGTTACCCATCCATTTCTTTACATCATCAACCCAAGAAGTTCTTGGTCTATCAGATCTTCTTCCCTCCAGTATTTTCAGAGACATTTTCCCTAGTGATACTCTTAATGTGTGAGGTAAGGAAGTATTTTACATACTACTATGGTGAGGAAGGCGAGGCTGTAATATGAGAAGAGACTGGCACTAAGATCCAAAGATAATCCTAAGGAATTTTTTCGCTATGTGGCCAGAAGGAGGACATATGATTGTGGAAGAATGACTGTGGGATAAAAATGGGAATAGATTGACTGATACGGAGGACATTGTGGAGTTGTTCAATAAACACTTTATTGGAGTATTTCATCCTGGAGAAGTAAGTTTTAATTCTAGAGGGATCGGACAGGCTCAAAGTTTAGAGGTGCAAGAAGTGTGTTCCAAATACCAAGTACCCTGGATGTCAGTAAAGCTGTGGGACTGAATGGTATTTCACCATGGGTTTTCAGAGAATGTGCTAAAGAATTGACAGCTCTGTTGACCTGGCTTTTCAATGAAAGTCTGGCTACGGGAAAGGTACCCAAGGAATGTAAGATACCGCCATTGCATAAGGGCAGTAGCAGACAGAAAGTGTCTAACTATAGGCCAGTTTGTGTTTCATCAGTAGTTGTAAAGATGTTGGAGAAATCAGTGAGGGACCATATACAGCGTTGGACAGATGAGGGTAATATTATCTGTGAGAGTAAACATGGATTTGTTAAGGAGCACTCTTGCTTTAGTAATATGATTGATTTTTATAATAAAGTACCAAGAGCAGTTGATGAGGAAAAGGCATACACTGCAATTCGTTTGGATTTTGCAAAGGCATTTGACAGGTTGCCACATGATAAACTGATATTTAAGCTGCAGCACATGGGTTTAGATGTTGGATTAGTCAACTGGATTCAAGATTGGCTGTCTGATAGGTATCAGAGAGTTGTGTATGGTAGGAGGCAGAAGGTTACAAGTGGAGTCCCACAGGGCTCAGTACTGGGACCTGTATTGTTTATCCTTTATATTAATGACATTGTCAATGGATCGCAGGAGGATATTCAGTTGTTTGCAGATGATGAGAAACTGGGAAGGGTTATTATAAGAGGATTTGAATAAACTAGACAGATGGGATAATGAATGTGGGTATCAGTTTAATGTAGCAAAATGTAAAGTCTTGAAGTTTGGGATGCATCGATGAGAGGCTGCATACTCAATTAGAGGAGATGTACTGGAGAAAGTGGGGGAGACAAAAGATCTGGGGGTGATGATTTATAAAAAAAAGCTGAAATTCCAGGAACATATTGCAAAGATGGTGAAGGTAACTCAGAGGATTGCTGCAATATTGAGAAGGACGCTGACCTGCAGAGATACAAAAGTTATTGTTCCATTGTATAAGACCCTGATTAGACCACACTTAGACTGTTATTCTTAAGTTTGGTCCCCAGGATTTGAAGGGGATATAATAACTGTGGAAAGGGTACAGAGGTGGATAACAAAAATGGTTTCAGGACTGTACAATGTTAGCTATGAGGATCGGTTGAGGGAATGTGGACTGCAGAATTTAGTAGATAGAAGAAGGAGTAGTGATATGATTGAGACTTTTAACTGTTGAGAGGTAGTTACAGGGTTGACACTCGGAAGTTCTTTCATTTGGTGGAACAGCAGGAAGGAGCGATGCCAAGGGGCCATCCCTGGAAGATACGAATGGAAGCTGTGAGCAAGTGAGGAGTGGTTTCTTTGCATGGAGGGTGGTTGAACCATGGAAAGCAGTGCCTGATAGAGTGGTGGGAGCAAGAATGGTCAATGAGCTCAAGGAGTGATATGATAGACTTTGTGTTTCCTAGGAGGGACTTCCCACGACGAGTCTTTTGATTCCATGGAGGCCTGAATAATAATGATAATGTCCTGCCATTTTGCACTTTCTTTTTATAAGGTCTTCCATGAGTGCTGTTTTGGTTCCCATTAACTTCAATACCTCTTCATTAGTTTTTCTCCTTCCAGGAAATCTTCAGTGCTCTCCAATAGCACCACATCTCAAAGGCCTGCAATTTCCTCATTATGGATTTTGTATGTCTACGTTTGACATCCATAATTCAAAGTGGACCATACATAGATTTTATTATTTTTATTTTAGTCTGTTTATTTATTCCAGAGGTCATTAGCAATTTATTATTTCAGAATGCTTCTTTTGCCATATCAATTCTTGATTTTATTTCCGTAACTGTTGTTCTGTCTTCTGTAATTATTACTCCTAAATAATTATAGGTGTTTTCATTTTGTATGAATCCTGCTGATACTCTTAAATTTGTGTTTTGTTGCTGTTTTTTGTTGATTATCATTTATTTGATTTTAGCTGTATTTAATACTAAGCCATAATTCTGACTCTTTTTGATTAGCATTTGGACCATATTTTGTAACTCTGTTTTTGATTTCACTATGAATCTAATATTGTTAATTCTATTGCCATTTATTTTTATTCCCATTTCAATTTCTTCATATTCTTTCATTATTATTTCAGTGTATATATTGAAAAGTAAACTGGATATATTATATATCTTACTCCTCTTTTGATATCTATTATTTTATTTATTAATATGTGTCTGATTCCAGTATAATTGTATTATTATTCTGAGATCTTTTGTATCAATTTTGAATGTCTTAATATTTATATTAACTTTTCATGGTTTATTATGTCAAATGCTTTTTCAAATTTATGAAGCATAGATACTTGTTATGATTTATTTCGGTTGATCTTTCAGTAACAGTTTTAAATTGTAAATTGCATTAACTCTACATTTTCGTGGTATGAATCATTTTTGCTGTTCACTTATGTGGCATTTAATTCTAGCAAAGAATGTTTTTTTATTATTTTCAGATAGTATTTTTAAGCATGGGATATGATACTGATTATTCTAAAATGCTTACATTCTGTTACATTATTCTTTTTTGGTATCAGAGTACGCACAGATTTTATGAAGTATTCTGGTAGTATGCCCGTATCATATACATTCTGTATTATTTCTGTTAATTAATCTGTCCCTCTTTTCCCCTATCTTCTTTATTAACCCAGCTGCTGATCAACATCCATTTATCGTCACCTTTGAACTTATCGAACCGAATTCTTCTCTTTCATTCCATCTGCCTCTGTCCAGTAGAACAACCTTCCTTACATCTTCACATCCCTGAAGATTACAACCTGCAACTATTACTATTATTATTATTACTATTATTACGAGCAACTCCAGGGAGTCATTAGACTCATCGAGGGAGGGCCCCAAATCATATTCATCACAACTATTCGACATTCATACAGTATCTATCATACCTCGCCTTAAACTCATTCACTGTCACAGCATCCACCACAGACTCAGGGAGCGCATTCCACTCATTCAATACTCTAAAAGTAAAGAACCCAGCTCTAACACCTTTACTAACCACACTTTTGCCAAGTTTCCATGGATGTCCCCTAGTCCTCCCACAACCAGCCCTGTTCTCAAAAATATCTTCTGAATTAATTTTATAGAAACCCTTCAGTAATTTGAACGTCTCAATCATATCTCCCCTCCTCCGCCTATCAACCAATTTTTGCAACCCACAAATCTTCAACCTATTCTCATAAGGTTCATTCCACAGACCTGCTATCATCTTGGTCACTCGCCTCTGGATCCTCTCCACCTCCTCCCCATCAAGAAGAAACCTAGGTGACCAAATCTGAGCACAGTAGTCGAGATGGGGTCTTATCAAGGCTCGATACAGAGGAACAATAACCTGCTTGTCTCTGCTTGTCAACGTATTCTTCAGCAACCAAGTGATTTGATGAGCTGATTTGGCCACTTTTGCAATGTGTCCCCTAAATTTCAATTCCTTATCCACCAACACTCCTAAATCTCGTGCCTCATCAATTTCCTAGAGCACGGTTCCACCAATGCAGTAAACTGCCGCCAATCTTTTCACCCCAAAATGCATAACCTTACATTTTGCCACATTAAATTGACATCTATTCTCCTTAGCCCAGACCTCCAATCTATCCAAATCATCCTGCAAAATTTTGACGTCATCTGCATTCACTATTGCCCTACCCAACTTCGCATCATCCGCAAACAAATGAACTGCTCCTCTCAGATCCTTTCCTATATCATTTATGAACAAATTAAACAGCAGTGGTCCAAGAACAGATCCTTGTGGCACACCACTAGTCACAGGCCGTCTTGTGGACTCTACTCCTGAGTAAACCACTCTCTGATATCTCTCCGTCAACCACCCTCCTATTCATCTCACCAACCCTATGTTCATTTCCATATGCTGCAATTTACTGATTAGAATTCCATGTGGTATCCTGTCAAAGGCCTTAGCAAGGTCCAGTAGAATCACTGTAAACCCATTACCCTTATCCAGTTCAGCCGTCACTGTGTTATAATACGTGAGCAAGTTACTGAGGTATGACCTACCCTTCACAAAACCATGCTGTCTCCGATACAGTCCCATTTTCTTCTATCCAATCTTGTATTTTCCTCTTGACTATTTTCTCTAAGACCTTGATAATGATTCCTGTTATGCTGATTGGCCGGTAATTTTCAACAGCAGCCTTGGAACCACCTTTGAGCAGTAGAACTATTTTCCCCTCTTTCCACCCCCTTGGGACTGACCCAGTCCTGAGGCTCAAATTAAACAAAATGGTCAAGGGCACTGACAATTCTTTGGCCGCTTCACGTACGACACGAGCTGGTATACCATCCAATCCCACAGATGTATTGACATTGAGGTTCTGTAATAGACCAGTTACCTCTACTTCATTCATCACAATTCCAGTATAAGCTGTTGGTTCTATATTTTGGTCCTTGTTGGGGATCTAAATAGCAGAGTAGGAAATGATTGTGACACATACAAAAATATTTTGGGAAAATTTGGAGAAAAGAGCAAAGCTAATAATAATGGCAAATATCTGTTGGATTTCTGCTCAGGACATGGACTGGTTATTACTAACACCATGTTCCAACATAAAAATGTGCACAAATTCACATGGAGAGAAGAGGCTAGGAATAAGAAAAGTCTCATTGACTATGTTATTGTTGATAGTGATGTTTTCTCCCTGGTGCAGGACACCACAGTGTACAGAGGATTTGAAATTGGAAGTGATCACTATTTAGTCTTGAGCAGGATAAAATTGAATTTCATATTGGAAAGAAGAACATGTAAGAAAGTTTTAAAGCGAATAAAAGTTGAGCAGCACTCAGATGTGAACTGTAGGCTAAAATACACAAAGATTATTGAAGAAAAAATGAAAGAGTTTGAGAACAGGAATCAAACCTTGGAGATTCAGTGGCAAACTCTGAAGAAAACATTGATTGATTCTGCCAGAGAGGCATGTGGTGAGGTTATCTGTAAGGATAAAAAAATCAGAACTCCCTGGTGGACACAGGAAGTTAATGAGGCAGTGAAGGAAAAGAAGAAAGCATACCAAAAGTTCCTGTCAAATAAGTCAGCTTGTGCTCTTAGAGAATATAGAGACAAATGCAAGAATGCTAAACCCTGTGTAAAACTAGCTAAACAAAAGTCATGGGAGGACTTTGGCAAGAATATAGAAAATAAATATCAAGAAGGTGGCAAAATATTCTGGAGGTTGTTGAAGAAGCTTAAGAATGGAGGAAAGAGTACTGTAAAAGGAATTAGAGATGATAAAGGTGACATGAAAATGGGAGAAAAAGATATCCTTGAAGTATGGAGTAATTACTTTGAAAAACTGCTAAATGAAACAAGCAGTGATGACAGCACAGTGGTAAAAAACACTGACAAGGCATGCAGTCAGGAATACATATCCATACTAGAAGTAGAAAAAGCCATCAAAGGCTTGAAATGTGGAAAGGCAGCAGGAGTAGATGATATTCGACCAGAAATGCTGAAGTATGGTGGTATAAGAGTCTTACAGTGGCTGCACCGTATAGTTCAGAAAGCCTGGACAGAGGGACGAATTCCCGATGACTGGAGTAGAGCCCTCATAGTACCCATATATAAAAAGGGAAATAAAACTGCATGTGAGAATTACAGAGGTATTTCCCTACTGAGTGTTCCTGGCAAGATCTATGCAAGTATACTTGAGAAACGGTTGAGAAGAATTGTGGAAGAAAAGCTTGGTGAAGAACAAGCTGGATTCAAGCCAAATAGAGGCTGTCAGGATAAGGTATTCACTTTACGGCAAATAGTTGAGAAATCATGGGAATATAACAAAGATCTGTATTTAAGTTTTGTCGATCTGGAAAAGGCATATGACAAGATGCCAAGAGAGAAGCTATTCAATACGCGGCAGTTATATGGTGTCAATGGGGCATTATATCAAGCAATACTTAGTCTTTATTTGAGTTGTAAGTCAGCAGTTAGAATTGAAGGAAGTACTGGAAGATGGTTTAATGTTAAATCTGGTGTGAGACAAGGATGTACATTATCCCCTCTGTTATTCGTTATCTATATGGATCACATTATGAAGGAAAGTGGTATTAAACATGATATCAAAATTGGAGATGTTAATGTCAGCTCTTTGCTTTATGCAGATGATGTTATACTCCTAAATAAATCTGCTACAAGTCTGCAAGATTCTCTGACTAAATTGAATAGCTGTTGTAATAGATATGGTATGAAGGTCAGCAATAAAAAGACAAAGACAATGAAAATAGGCAGAATCATTGAAAATGTCAACTGTGTTGTGAATGGAGAACCTGTGGAACAAGTAAAACATTTCAGCTATTTAGGCACGATTTTTACTGAAGATGGTAAATTAAATATAGAAATAGACAACAGAATCAACAAAGCTGGTATGGTAGGAAGTCAATTGAATAAATTCATATGGAATAAGAGAGAAATTAGTCGGAACATCAAATTAGCTGTATACAAGACAGTATTCAAACCAGTTTTAACTTATGGATCTGAGAGCTGGGTCAGAAGTAAAACACTTGACCAAAGACTAGAGACTGCAGATATTAGAGTCCTGAGAAAGATTATAGGCGTGAACAGATGGCATCAATGGCAATATCATATTAAAAACGAGGATATTAGGAAAGAACTTGAAATTGTCCATATCCAGGAATGCGTTAGCAGAGCTAATCTCAGGTGGTATGGTCACTTAAACAGAATGGGCGTGGAAAGATTAGCAAAACAAGTGTTCTCTGCCAGGTTGGCAGCAAAACGACCTAGAGGAAGACCAAGATATAGGTGGATTGATACTGTACAAAGTGCTTTAGACGATAGAAATATAAGATCTGATAATGTTGGAGTCTTGACAAGTAACAGACTGATTTGGAGGAAAATTGTAGATAGGAAATTAATAATGATGTTATTTTTTCATGTAGTACTATCATATCCTGTACATCCCTTGAGGGTACATGGCAGGAATTTGATGATGATGCTGTTGGTTCTTCCATTCCTGCCAAGTCACCACCTGGATGATATACTCTTGCAAAGTGCTCGCTCAGTAATTCCACAATATCGACTGATTCGGTTACCTCCCTACCCTCTGCATTTTTTAAGATCATTCTACCATGAGCATTTTTCCTTTTACTTGCAACATATTGAAAAAACTGTTTGGGATTCTCTTTAGCCTGCGTGGCCAATTTCCTTTCTTAATCTGCTTTTGCTTTTCTTACCACCCTTGTTACCATCCTGGCCTGAGCTTTATACTGTTCCTGCTCCTGATGGTCACCCATCTCCTTAAATTTCCTCCACAATTGTTTCTTTTTTTGCAGCTCAAGCTTAATAGTGTTATTCATCCATTTAATCCCTACTTGATTTATTATTCGGACTCTTGGTATACAGTCAACCATTGCCTCCTGCAAACAGTTCTTAACCACCTCCCATGCACTATCAACATCCAGCCCTTGCAGTTTTACATGCCATGGCATTGAGTCAAGCACACACCTAAGCTTGTCATACTTACCAGCCCGGTAATTCCACATGTACCCTGTCTTAATTGTAAATTCGACTCCTTTAGCCACCTCCCAAGTCATGACCTTATGGTCACTCTTACGAATTGGTGGCAACATGGTCATGTTCGTTACAGCCACATTCTCAGTTGCAATTACTAGGTCCAGCACTCTCTGCCCCCTGGTATTTTCCAATACATGTTGCCGTAGATAGTTGTCCCTTAATAACTGCATAAAATCCAATTCCTTCCTCCCATGTGCCCTCTCCTCTTTCCAGTCAATGTTACCATAATTGAAATCACCCATAATAATTACCCTCCTTCCACTCATTTCTTCTATTTGCTTATGCATACTATCCCCACCATCTACTCCATCACCCGGTCTATAGCAGCACCCAATTGTATATTTTGTTCTGCTAGATTCTATCTCACACCAAACAGCCTCAAATGTGCTTTTTTCCCCATCCTGCAGTTCAACTTCTATACTCCTTGGCTGAAGCTCATCAGCTATCATCAGTAACACTCCTCCCCCCTTTTTATTCACCCTGTCACTCCTGAACACGCTATACCCGTCGCATTCAATTCCACTAGCTTTATCATCTTCTGTCAGCCATGTTTCACTAATACCGACAACATGTGGCCTGGAAGTGCCAACCATGGCCAAAAACTCTTCCTTCTTGTTCCTAATACTCCTGGCATTAGTGTACATGAATCGCAGAAGCCCATTTGTCCCATCCCTACTTTGATGCCTTATACTAACTATCCCATTCTGATTTGTTGTCTTTCGTACTCGCTCGGGCATTATATACTCATTCATACACTTAACTGTCCCCCTAAAGTCTGCATATCTACTTCCCCCCCCTCTTAATAAATATAGTTTCCTGAGTCTGTACATCCACTTCCACATCATTCATCAACACTCTTTCAAGTCTCCGTACACCAACTCCATTCAAATGTAACCCATCCATCTTATATAAGTCCTTTCGCCCATCGAACTCATTCCACACATCCACAAATTCCACACCACTCTCCATGCATAACCCACGCATAAAGTCATTGGCAATTATGGCCCTCCTTCTAAACACTTCGCTGTCATACCGCGGTAAGATACTCACCATCCTAACTCTCTCACTCTTCTCTTTTGCTACCTCAAACAACTCCCTCACATCCTCTATCATTTCCATATTGTTCTCTTTCAAATCATTCGTTCCTGCCATGATTATCATCTCTTTCACCCTCTGTTTTTGCAGTCGAATAGATTCGCTGATGTCCTTTATGTTCGCACCCGGCTGGTATGACTTTGTTAAACTCTGAAAATGAAAGAACTATTCAAAAAACATTTGAATAGTTCTTTCATCTTACCCTCTTACTCATACTTGGCATTGATGTTCTATAGGTCTTGCATTTGTTAGATATTTAAACCAAAATCATAAAATAAAATACATTGCCGAGATAGAGTTTTTCATAAATTTGTTTGTATGACAAATTAATAATTGCTTTCTGTTAATACAGAACCATTGACAATTGACTTTCATAACCAGAAAAATAGAGGTGACAGAGTTGATCATATACTGAGAAAGTTTTCATATATGACTATTATGTTATCAGTACATTAAAAAATCTCTACTATTTTCATGTGCTATTTTATGTTCCACTGTACAATATTATCCTATTATTTTTACCATGCATTTCCATGACCTGGCCATCTTGTTTCTTGTATGTGTATATGTATACATCTGACCCACAAATGAAAGGTCAGAAGACCTATTTCACATTGCCATTGTAGACAGGAAGATAAGAAGAGTGAAGAAATTTGTTAATGCCTTTTATTGAAAAGCTGAAGGTTATTGTCTTTAAGAAATACAGAGTGAGGAGAATCTTCCAAAAAATTGAGGGAAATGGAATGAAAGAAGAGAGGAGAAAAAGGAGTTGTTGGTTTAGTAAGTTTGGAGCTGGATGGTATGTAGACCAGCACCTGTTCTTTTCTTACAGTTTTCGAATGGAGGAATAGTTTTGGCCAGTTCATCAGAGCATTGTCAAAGCATAAATAAGGGAAAGGTATAAGGCAGAAACTAAAATATTATCAGGGAGGAATTGTAGTTGATATGTCATTGGTTAATAGGTTTGCCCTCTTCTGAACTTACACAATCTTAAAGGCTTTGGACACACCATTCCAAACATGTGTGAGCAATATTCCATGGTTAGGCAGATTTGAAATTTCTATAGTGTTAACAGTTGTGCTGATAAAAAGTAGTGTATCAGTTAGAAAAATACATTTTTTGGTAAGTACAGTTATGGACAATTATGACTGAGATGTATTTATGCCAGAAAAAGCTGGAGGGTATAGATCAGTCAAGAAAAAAATCTGATCATGTTTAGATACCTGGATATCACTGAAAATAAGATACTCAAAGTGATGCAAGATCTTTCTTGTGGGAAATTAGACAGGCCTTTGTTTTGGTAGCATTTAAATTCACAATGTAAACTGAATGGCCAATATCCTAAACAAATAATAAAATATAGACCAATTGGAAAGAGAACCAGGGACCTCAAAAGAGGATATTACTCTTTTTGAGTGAGTGATCTACAAGATCACTCAGAATTTTTTGGAGAGTATCCCTACACTTTAACATATCTCAATAAAGGTCGAAAACTATATACATAGCATTATATATGTCCATAAGGATATGTGCCTTGATTATGGGATACTAAGGCAGTTGATTATGAAGTCATTAGCTTCTATATACAAGTAGCCCAGTCGTAAAGATATTTCACATGCACTTTGTTTGCTTACACTTGGACTTCATACAGTGCAATGTCTGCAAGATGTGTGCATTACCAAAGACAAATGAAATTCGGTTTGAGAGTGATACTGGTGGAAAAGTGTACCGATAATGTTATGAAAAAGAGGGTCAAAAGTGCGTGTCAGGTTGAAATTGAAGTGGTGGACAGAACTGAGAATACACATGAAAATGTATGTGATGTAAAGGCAGATAGGATTGAAAGAGAGTATAAAAGTAACACGATGGAGAAAGAGAGTAAATATGTTGATCAAAAGAATAGAATGACGGATGTAAAGAATGAAGAGTTGGCTATAATGGGGGAGATAGCTCAGTTACGTGGAGTGATACTATATGCATTCCATTCACTGGAGAATTGCCAGTGAATGGAATGCATATAGAATCTTAGTCCTTAACACTCCTTGTATTAACAACACATATTCTGGTAATGCATTCCATTCACTGGCAATTCTCCATGTAAAAAAACTACTCCTCACAGCCTTCTTCACCACACCTTCTTCACTACAAAACTTCCAGGAATGACCTCTGGTTCTTTCCCTCTCACCTTCGGCTCTTTTTATAATCCCCTCTGGATTCATCTGATAAAATCCTCTCACATCTCATTAAATGTCTATCATATCACCTCTCTTCCTCCTGTCCACCAAACTCTGCAATCCATGTCTCTTCAACCTCTCTCCATAGCCAGCATTCCAAACTCCTGATGTTTTCTTAGTCACTCATCTCTTGACACACTCCAGTGTCTCTGCATCACATTGAAAACCAGGTGACCAGATCTGAGCACAATAGCCCAAGTGTGGTCTGATCCATGCCTTATACAGTGGCACAACCACTTCCTTATCCTTGCATGTTAGAGTACTTCTTATCATAGCAGCACTACGATGTGCAACCCAAGCAATATGCCCTCTAAACTTCAATCTACTATCAACCATCACTCCCAAATCTCTAATCTCATCCATTTCCTGTAGTATGGCACCATCATAGTAAACAGCCTTATATTTCTGCACTCCAAAATGCAACACCTTGCACTTATTGATATTAAAACTTCAACCCCACTCTTTTGACCAAGTAAAAAAGTGTATTCAAATCTTCCTGAAGGGATTCAGCATCAGTAGTGCTGCTTATAATTCTTCCAAACTTTGCATAATCAGCAAATAACTGAAGATCCCCAGTCAGTCCACATGATATATTGTTAACTAACAAGTTAAACAGCAGGGAGCCCAAGAACAGAACCCTGGGGCATGCCCTGGTTATCCTTCTTTTTTTGAGACACTTCTCCATCATACACAACCTGCTGGTATCCTTCAGAGAGCCAATCTCTGATCCATCTAACCAATATACTGTCTGTTCCCATCCTCTGCAGCTTGTACACCAAACTTATCATGTGGTAATCTATCAAACGCTTCTGCAAAGTCTACAAATATCACTGTATATGATTCTTCCTTATCTAATGCACTCGTCACCTTATCATAAAATGCAAGTAAATTACTGAAAAAGGACCTACCCTTTACAAATCCATGCTGACCTTTATGAATAATGTCATGTGTATCAACCCAATTCTATAGTCTATTCCATACCAATCTCTCCAACACCTTGACCACAACTGCAGTTATACAGACTGGCTTATAGTTGGAGACTTCTGTCTGAGAACCATGCTTGTGGAGTGATACTATTGCTCCCTTTTCACTCCTTAGGAACTCTACTCACTGCAAGACTTTCATTAAATAACCAGGACAAGGGCATAACCAACTGTGGTGCACATTCCTTAAGCATACCACCTTGTGGGTGGTTGATGGAGAGATATCAAAGAGCAGTTTATTCAGGAGTGGAGTCCAAAAGACGGCCTGTGACTAGTGGTGTGCCGCAGGGTTCTGTTCTTGGACCACTGCTGTTTAATTTGTTCATTAACGATACAGGGAAGGATCTAAGTGGAACAGTTCATTTGTTCGCTGATGATGCAAAGTTGGGGAGGGCAATAGTGAATGCAGAAGATGTCAAAGTCTTGCAGGATGACTTGGATAGATTGGAGTTCTGGGCCAAGGAGAATGGATGTCAATTTAATGTGACAAAATGTAAGGTTATGCATTTTGGGGTGAAGAGATTAGCAGCAGTATACCACATGGGTGGAACTGTACTCCAAGAGATTGATGAGGCCAGGGACTTGGGAGTGTTGGTGGATAGGGAGATGAAGTTTAGGGGGCACATTGCGAAAGTAGCTAAATCAGCTCATCAACTCACTTGGTTGTTGAAAAATACCTTAATGAGCAGAGACAAGCAAGTTATTGTACCTCTGTACTGAGCCTTGATAAGACCTCATCTTGACTACTGTGCCCATGTTTGGTCACCTTGGTTCCTTCTTGATGGGGAGGAGGTGGAGAGGATCCAGAGGCGAGTGACTAAGATGATAGCAGGTCTATGGAATGAACCATATGAGAACAGGTTGAAGATTTGGGGGTTGCAGAAACTGGTTGATAGGCGGAAAAGGGGAGATATGATTGAGACATTCAAATTGCTAAAAGGATTCTATAAGATTAATTCAGAGGATATTTTTGAGATCAGGACTGGTGGTGGGAGAACTAGGGGACACCTATGGAAGCTGGGCAAGAGTGTGGTTAGCAGTGGTGTTAGAGCTGGGTTCTTTACTTTTAGAGTGGTAAATGAGTGGAATAAGTTGCCAGAGTCTGTTGTGGGTGCTATGACAGTGAGCGAGTTCAAGGCAAGGTATGATAGATACTGTGAGAATGTCGTATAGTTGTGTGAACATGATGTTTAGGGCCTCCCTCGATGAGTCTAAGGACTCCCTGGAGTAGCCCCGAAAATAATAATAATAATATTATTATTATTACATGGTGATATGTCATCCATTCCCACAGCCTTATTCACATCTAACCCAACCAACATCTGATACACCTCTGTTTCTTTTACTTTCAATTCTCCTAATGCTTGCCTCTCTTCTATATATTGCACCAGATAATTTATACCAGTGTGATATACACTGATAAAGTGCTCGTTCAATATTTCCGCTATATCCTTTGCAGCTGTTAGTCTGCTGCCATGACTATCTGCCAGTGTTAGTCTGCCATAATTATTCTTCCTCTTGCTTGCCATGTAGTGGAAAAATTCCTTTGAGTTAACCTTGGCCTGACCAGCCAATCTCCTCTCACAGATGCAGGCTAGAAAGATTATCACCTTTCTAGCCTGCATCTTATACCCTTAATGGATCTGATCACTACCAACTGTCTTGTACCTCCTCCATAACATTTTCTTTTCCAGCACAACTTGCTTGATTTCGCTGTTCATCCATTTCACTCCCACTCTATTTACTCGCTTAACCCTCGGTATGCAGTCATACATTGCTTTTGTCAGATACTGCCGTATCTGACAAATGTCTCTGTAGTCAGTTAGCATCAGTACTGATGCTGACTACAGAGCTTCCTATAATCACCTACTTTATACTTCCACATATATCCATTTTTGGCAGTGACCTTTTCTTGTTTCATCACTTCCCAAACAAGTACCTCATGATCACTCTCACCAACTGGCGGCAGTGTCAACACCTCATTAACAACTACTTGTGAAGTTATCACCAAATCCAAAACATCAAAGCCTCTGGTTGCTTCAATAACATGCTGCTTAAGATACTTATCTCTCAGAAATTCCACAAACTCACTCTCCTTGTTCCCATACACTATCTCCTCTTTCCAATCTATATTCCTGTAATTAAAGTCTCCCATCAGGATCACCTTCTTTTCACATGCTCAACTAATTTGCCTAAACATTTCACAATCAGTATTTTCTGCATTCCCTGGCCTATAGCAGCATCCTATCAGGTATACTAACCTGTTTATTTCAACTTTGCACCACACAGATTCAAAATCTCTGCATGCACCATCAACTTCCACACTTTGCAGACACAATTCCTCTGCAATCATTAACAGCACTCCCCCCTCCTCTTTTCACATCTCTGTCCTTCCGGAAAATTATATATCGTAATTCTATTCCCGACATCACATCCTCCTCAGACAACCAGTTTCACTTATTCCAATTGCTTTGGGCATATCGTCTCAATCAGTGCCATAAACTTATGGTGACTGGGTCAGCTGATATCAGAAAGAAAGAAGTGCAAGATAAGAGAAATGTGCACTAAGGGAGAAGGGAAAATCAAAGAGTGAGTCTTGTATGGTTATTCTAGCATAAGAGTTGTGATTGGTGGGAGATTGACAAAATCATGCTTTCCAGGTGCAAAAATTAACAATGTTAGTGAGGCTATTAGAGCACAAAAGGGTAAAGTGAAAGAGCTGATTATTTTGGCTAGACTGAATGATTTGAAAGGAGAGAAGTATTGCTTGAGAGAGAAAGAATTAAGATAGTGAGTGTTGCTGAGTTATTACAGAGTAGAGCAGAGAAGGAGGGCCATAATAGTGATGATTCGATGTAGATTATGCAGGAGGAGTGGTGTGTGGAGTGAGTTTGATGAGCAAAAGGACTTATACAAGAAGGATGGTTTGCATCTGAATGGATTTGGTGTTTAGAGTCTGGAAAAAGTGTTGTTGAACGAAGTGAAAGTGGATGTTCAAGGAAACTAGAGCATTATTGGAAAAGTTGAGTTGATATGCAGACATCAGTGAAGTAGCTGAGTTTAAGAATATGTATAAAATGGCTAAGTTAATTTTACTGGTAAAAAACCAAAATTGGATAGTATAAAGAGTAAGGATAGTGGTAAGCTTAAGAGCGGCTTTTGCACTTTATGTACACTAATGCAAGGAGCATTTGAAACAAGAGGTAGATATTTTTGGCATTGCTTAGTTCATCCTGCCCAAAGATTATTGGCATTAGTGAGACAAGGCTGACAGAAGATGATATAGTTAGTAGAATCGAATGTGAAGGGTATAGTGTCTTTAGGAATAATAAAGAGAAAAGAATCGGGGTGAGGAGTGTTATTAATGATAGCCAGTGAACTGCAACCAAAGAGAGTAGAAGTTCTACTGAAGGCCAATAAAAATAGCACATTTGAGGCTATCTGGTATGAGATAGAAGCCAGCAGAACAAAATATAGAGTTGGATGCTGCTATAGACCAAGGGATGTAAAAAATTATGGTGATAGTATGCATCAGCAAATAGGCTCAATGAGTGGGGAGTGGGTATTTATTAGGGGATTTCAACTATGGGAACACAGATTGGAAGGAGGAGGAGAGAACACATGGGAGGAAGGAAATGGAATTTATGCAGTTACTAAGGGATAATTACCTGAGACAGCATGTGATGGAATATACTAGAGGTTTGAGAGTGCTCGATATAGTAATTGCATCTCAGAATTTGTCTATATAACCAATATGACCACATTGCTGCTAATTAGTGAGAGTGATCATATAGTCGTGACATGAGAGGTAGTAAATTTTGTGGAATTACAGGACTGGTAAATAGGAATAGCTTAGGATATTGCTTTACCACTTCCCATGCACTATCATGTTGATAGTGGCATGGGGGAGTGGTCATTAATCAGGCACATTCCACTGGATTGGATGTTAGAGTAATTCCTAGTGGATTCACAGAAGAAACATCAACTCGGCTGGATGATTTTTTGGAGACCAATGAGGAAATCTCACCAGAAATGCTTTGGGAAGGAGTCAAGATGATAATACATGATACAGCGAAGACGTATCTCGGCCCAATAAGAAAACCAAGAGACCCATGGATATCAGATTCAACATGGGAACTAATCAAAAGAAGGCGGTTGGAAAAACAAAGAGATTACATAGAGAAATCAGAAGAGCCATCAAGCAGGACATGGAAAAGTTCTATACTAATAAATGTGAAGAAATAGAGTTCCAGATGAGAAGGCATAATTATAAAAGGATGTTTTATTTAGTTTGTGACTTAAAGCACAAGTTTAAGCCTAAATTGAATGTCATCAAAGACAGGAATGGATCATTACTAACAGAAGAGTTGGAAATCAAAAACAGATGGAAAGAATACTGTGATGAACTGTACAGCAGAGTGGATAAAGAAAATGTGGAGTCCTCCCACCAAGAAAAATTTTGATTTGGAACCTCCTCCACTTAGGCATGAAGTTGAAAGAGCAGTTAAGCAGCTGAGCAGCAATAAGGCTCCAGGTGCAGATTAAATCCCAGCAGAGTTAATTAAGGCCACAGGGGATGGAGGGATAAGAGTGTTTCATAGATTGATTACAAGGATATGGGAGACAGGATCATGGCCTAGAGACTGGAAGAAGTCAGTTTTCATACCACTACACAAGGAAGGTGATAAGAAGGCATGCAAGAATTATAGAACTATTAGTTTGATATCTCATGCAAGCAAAATTTTATTAAAAATCATGCTAAATAGGATTGAGGCCAAAGTTGAGGCAGAGATGCCTGAGGAACAAGCAGGTTTTAGGAAAGGTAGGGGCACCAGAGATCAGATCCTTTGCCTTAGACAGATCATAGAAAAATATAAAGAATTCAGACTCCCTCTGGTAATGTGTTTCTTAGACAACTCTAAAGCTTTTGACTGTGTTGAGCATGTGAAACTGTGGGAAGTAATGAAAAGAATGGGTTTTCCTCAACACACTATCAGGTTGATAGCCAACTTGTATAAGGAGCAAGAAGCCACAGTAAGAACAGGTGTTGGATTGACCGACTGGCTTCAAGTTGGAAAAGGAGTTAGACAAGGATGTTTACTTTCTCCTTACTTGTTTAGTATATATGCAGAGGACATCATGCGTGAAGCATTGGATGAGCTCAGGACAGGAATTATGATAGGAGGTAGATTGATCAGTAATCTGAGGTATGCTGATGATACAGTACTCCTTTGTAATGACATGGAAGAATTAGGACTAATTCTTGACAAAGTTAACAAGATCAGTAATAACAGAGGACTTCAACTCAATTCTAGCAAGACTCATGGTTCTCAAAGGAAAAACAAACAGAGAAGCTCTTGAGAAACAAGTGTATCTTAATGGAGAAAGAATTGAGGAAGTCAGCAAGTTTGAGTACCTGGGATCCATTATTAATGTGAAGAATTGCTGTTCAGAAGATGTCAGAAAAAGGTTAGGAATGGCTAAAACAACAGTCTAAAATCTGGAAGGATGGATCTATCTCCATGGGAACAAAGTTGTGGATTGTAGATGCAGTTGTTTTTCCAACAGCGACTTATGGATGCGAGACTTGAAACCTAAAGAAGTCAGATAAGAAACGGATATCTGCTTTTGAGATGTGGTGTTACAGAAGGCTGTTGAGGATATCATAAACTGAAAGGTGTACAAATGAATGGGTGTTAGAAAAGATTAGTAGAACTTTAAGGCTCCTTAAGGATATTGACAGAAGAAGGTTAAAATATTTTGGACACATAGAAAGGATGGAAGGAGGACTTCTCAGAACAGTAATAGAAGGTAAAGTTCCTGGAAAAAGAGGCAGGGGTAGACCATCAATGAGATGGATGGATGTCGTGTGTGGAGTGAATGATCTTCAGAGAGTTGAGGCTGCCAGAAAAGCAAACAACAGGACTACATAGCGAGGCCTGGTGTGGAACATCATCGAGCATCAGAGTGACCATACGGCATCTATAGATGCCCAGTGAACAATAGATAGATAGATCATATAGTCTTGACGTGAGAGGTAGCAAATTTTGTGAAATTACAGGACTGGTAAATATGAATAGCTTAGGATATTGCTTTACCACTTCCCATGCACTATCATGTTGATACTGCATGGGAAGTGGGAAACACTCCTTTCCCACTTCCCACTGTGAGAAAGGAGTATTTGAAGGAATTAATGGCAGACTGCTTACCTACAGTCAGGAGAGTAAATCAAGTGTGAGATAAATGGATGAATATCATCATCATTAAGCTGGAGCTGCAAAAGAAGAAAAAAAAAATTGTGGATGAAATTCAAGGAGAAAGGTGACCAGCAGGTACATGAGTAGTACAAAGCACAGTCCAGAAGAGTAACCAGTGTACTAGAAAGGCAAAAGCAGAGTATGAAAGGAAATTAGCAGTGCAGGCCAAAGATAATTCCAAATCAATATGCTTCAAGTAAAACAAAGAATGTTTATGGCAGAATGATTTTAATGAATGCCATGCGAAAAAGAGGCTATGGAAGAGATATAAGGAGACAGGTGAAGAGATGCATGAGGAATATAAGACACAGGCCAGAAGAGTGACTAGTGTGGTAAGGAAAGCGAAACTGGAATATGAGAGGAGATTGGCCCTAAGATCCAAAGAAAATCCTAGGGAATTTTTTCGCTATGTGGCCAGTAGGAGGAGAAATGATTGGAAGAATGATATTGTGGGATAAAAATGGGAATAGAGTGACTGATGCAGAGAACATAGTGGAATTGTTCAATGAACACTTTATTGGAGTATTTCATCCTAGAGGCGTCAGTTTTAATGCTAGAGGGATAGGACTGGTTCGAGGTCTGGAGGAGAGTGTGTTTCAGATACTGAGTACTCTGGATGTCAGTAAAGCTGTGGGACTGGATGGTATTTCGCCTAGAGTTTTCAGAGAATGTGCTAGGGAATTGACAGTACCTTTAACGTGGCTTTTCAATGAAAGTCTGGCTTTGGCAAAGGTGCCCAGGGAATGGAAGGAAGGTAAGATAGTGCCATTGCATAAGGGTGGTAACAGACTGGAAGTGTCTAATTATAGGCCAGTCTGTGTGTCATCAGTAGTTGTTAAGATCTTGGAGAAAGTAGTGAGGGACCGTATACAGCATTGGGCAGATGAGGGTAATGTTATCTGTGAGAGTCAACATGGATTTGTGAAAGGATGCTCTTGTTTTAGCAATATGCTAGCCTTTTATAATAAAGTTACAAGAACATTAGATGAGGGAAAGGCATATACTGCAATTTTCTTAGACTTGGCGAAGGCATTTGAAAGGGTGCCACATGATAAGCTGATATTTAAGTTGCAGCACATGGGTCTGGATGTCAGATTGGACAACTGGATTCAGGATTGGCAGTCTGATAGGTATCAGAGAGTTGTGTATGGTGGAGCAGTTTCCAGGAGGCAGAGAGTTACAAGTGGGGTCCCACAGGGCTCAGTACTAGGACCTATATTGTTTAACCTTTATATCAGTGACATAGCCAGTGGATTGCAGGGGGATATTCAGTTGTTTGCGGATGATGCGAAGCTGGGAAGGATTATTAGTAATACTGCAGATGTGGTAGCCCTGCAAGAGGATTTAAATAAGCTAGATAGATGGGCAAATGAATGGGGGTGTCAGTTTAATGCAGCAAAATGTAAGGTCTTGAGGTTTGGGAAACATCGATGGGATGCTGCATACTCTATGGGAGGAGTTATACTGGAGGAAGTAGGGGAGACAAGAGATCTGGGGTTGATGATTGATAGAAACCTGAATTTAGGGGACATATTGCAAAGATGGTGAAGGTAACACAGAGGATTGCTGCTATTATGAGAAGGACACTGACCTGCAGAGATAAGAGGGTTATCATTCCGTTGTATAAGTCTCTGATCAGACCACACTTGGACTATTGTTCTCAGATTTGGTCCCCAGGATTTGAAGGGGATAAATTAACTGTGGAAAGGATACAAAGACGGATGACAAAGATGGTTTCAGGACTGTACAAGGATAGTTATGAGGATCGGCTGAGAGAATGTGGACTGCAGAGTTTGGTGGATAGAAGAAGGAGAGGTGTATATGATTGAGACTTTTAAACTGTTGAGAGGTGGTTACAGGGTTGACACTGGGGAGATCTTTCGCTTGGTTGATCAGCGGGAAGGAGTGATGACAAGAGGCCATCCCTGGAAGTTACGAAAGGAAACTGTGAGCAAGAGGGTAAGGAGTGGTTTCTTTGTGTGGAGGGTGGTTGAGCCGTGGAATGCATTGCCTGATGGAGTGGTGGGAGCGAGAACGGTCAGTGAGTTTAAAGAGTGGTATGATAGACTTTGTGTTTCTCAGAGGGGGACCTCCCCTCGATGAGTCTTGACAGACTTTATGTCTTAGAAGGACCTCCCTCGATGAGTCTTTTGACTCCTTGGAGGCCTGAATAATAATAATAATATTAGGGAGGTAACTGAATCATTAGAAATAGTAGAATTACTTATGTGGAAACTGAGGTAAATGAAATGGAGGTGCATAGCAGATTACAGAACCTTTATGTGAATCAGCCATGGGATTAGATGGTATAACTAGCTCGAGTTTCACATGAAGGTGCTAGGAATTGTCATTTCCCTTGACCATATTGTTTATTCTAAGGATCAGCCCTGGGTTAGTCCCAAGGGGCTGGAAAGAGGGGAAAACAGTTCCATTGCATAAAGGGGGGCTCCAAGACTATGTATCAAATTACCAACCAATCAGCATATCAAGAGTTGTCAAGATACTGGAGAAGTTAGTCAAGAGCAACATACAAGAATGGATAGATTAAAATGGGATACTGTATGGGGGGGGGGCAACATGGTTTTGTGAAGAATAGATCATGCCTCAGTAACTTGCTCATGTTTTATAATACAGTGTCAACTGAGTTGGATAAGGTAATGGATTTAGAGTGATGTTGCTGGATTTTGCAGAAGCCTTTGACAGGATACCACATGGAATTCTAATCAGTAAACTGCAGCACATGGAGATGTATATAGGGTTAGTGAAGTGGATAGGAGTGTGATTGATGGAGAGATATCAGAGAGTAGTTTATGCAGAAGCAGAGTCTAGAAGGAAGCCTGTGACTGGTGGCATGCTGCAGGGCTCTGTTCTAGGAAAGGATCTGAGAGGAACTGTTCAGTTGTTTGCTGATGATGCAAATTTGTACAGAACAACAGTTAATACAAATGTTGATAAAATTTTGAGGGTGTTTTGGATAGATCAGCAGTCTGGGAAAAGGAGAATAGATATCAGTTTGATGTGGCAAAGTGTAAGGCTATGCATTTTGGGGTGAAAATATCACCAGCTGTATACCACGTTGATAGAACTGTACTCCAGGAAATTGACAAAGCCATAAATTTGGCAGTGTTAGTGAATGGATAGTGAATTAAAGTTTAGAGGGCACATAGCAAAAGTGGCTAATGCAGCTGATCAGATTACTTGGTTACTGAAGAATACTTTGAAGAGCAGAGATGACAGGTTATTATTCTCTTTATCAAGCCTTGAGAAGACCCATCTTCACTGCTGCATGAAAATCAGGTCATTTGGGTTTCTTGGTGATGAGGAAGAGGTGGAGAGAATCCAGAGATGAGTGACCAAGATGGTAGCAGGTCTATGGAATGAACCTTACCAGAACAGGTTGTTGTGGGTTACAGAAACTGGTTGATTGATGGAAAAGGGGTGATATGTTTGAGACATACAAATTACTGAAGAGTTTTTACAAGATTGATTCAGAGGAAATTTTTCAGAACCATTTGGTTCTGAATAGGTTGTTGAATCTGTTGTGAATGCCATGGTTGTGAATAAGTTCAAAGCAAAGTATGATAATGTGCAAATGTTGGATAGCGCTTGTCATGATGTTTAGGGGTCTCTCTCGATGAGTCTAAGGATTCCATGGAGTAGCTTCTGATGATGATAATAATAAAGGATGAAACTAGGAATATAATTTCTTGTCATCTTTAATTTAATAGTATTTTATTCTCTTCACTTTTGTCTAACTCTATACTGCCTCAAAACCACTTCTACTATTTCCTCCTTGCATTTCTGTCTTGCTGGGCACAGCTCCTTTTCTATCATCATCATCACTCCACCTTCCTCTTTTCCTTTTCTATCTTCACAAATAATATCACACTCTTCCATATCTAGTCCTATCAGGGTGTCATCTTCATCCAACGATGTTTCACTTATTCCAACAATTTTTGTGTGAACATACTCAGTTAATGCAACAGTTTTGTTCCCCTTATTTCTGATACTTCTATCAGTTATATGCAAACATAATGGTTTGTTTATGGGTCGATAACAAGCAATTGCAGCACCTTATCAAGATTTTCATTCCCGTGTTCTTGTCAATGAGGAATGACAGAAAAATTTCCTATAACAACAGGAGTTCTACAAGGAGACACCTTGGCTCCCTTCCTCTTTATAATAACCCTAGACTACATTTTCAGGATGGTTGAGGATGAATTCGGTCCAACTTTTAAATTAAGATGGCAATGATAAACAACTCTATCTCAGTGACCTCAGCTATGCAGACGATATAATATTAATAGATTTATCTTTATCCAAGGGTCAACAACACTTTGATAAACTATGCCAAGCTGCATAAATATTTGGATTGACAGTTAACACAAGTAAATCTAAAATACTCCCAAATATGATGTTCGTATAGTACAAGGTGCCATCAGTACAGAACACAACCAGACTTAAGAAAAAATAGAAGACTTCCAATACTTAGGTATAAATAATACTGTAAATGACATAATATTAAGAAAATATAAAGCTCTCAATCAACACAGGAATCTAAGAAATATATGGAAATCTCCCCTCATTTCCTTGGAAACAAAAATTAGACTTTAGGCTTTACAAAGCAACCTCTCAGGCTATCTTCTTATATGGTAGAGAAACATGAAACATTTCCACCCAAAAAGCAATAAAAACCATTAATAGCTTTAATATAACCTGCTTGAGACTGTTACTTGATTACTCTTGGAAGGATCATATTCATAATTCCACTATTTTAGAAGAGGCAAACCAAAAACCCTTGATTGAAACCCAATGCAGACATCAACTGAGACATCCTCCTTCTCCATACTTTGACATCTTAGTTTTATTCATCCCCTCAAATGGACAAACACAAAGAGGAAGACCAACTAAACAATTCTGACAGTATATTAACCACCTTATCAGAACAGATAAGGTGGTTAATATAAAGCTGTGTATAATAATTAACTTTTTCTTATTCTTGTTTATTTAGTTCGTTTCCCTATTTACAAACTGTAAATTGTAAATAAACCATGATGATGAACAAGTTCCACTCATTAGATGTTACTCTTCCCTCTTGCTACCAGAACACTTTCTCCCAGGTCAATCTTTTCCTCTAACTCCTGCATACACGGCAAAGATAAATTACCTCTTTCCATACCAGCAACTGAGCACCATAAAAAGAATATTAGACAACTTGAACACTATGAAGGCATTTGGTCCCGATGGCATCTCTCCTATTGTGCTCAAACGTTGTGCTCCAGAGCTAACACCTGACCTCTATCTTCTTTTAAATTTTCTGTATTCAGCTGACACTATCCCATCTCATGGAAACTAGCATATATCCAGCCCATTCCAAAAAAGGAGACATAAGCCTACCTTCTGACTACTGACCAATTGCCATCACCTCAATTCCTCTCCAAAATACTGTAGAAAGTTGTCAATGGTCAGTTTCTTCACTACCTAGAAGCTCACTAGTTAATCAGTGATTATTATTATTATTATTATTACGGGTGACTCCAGGGCATCCTTAGACATATACGACATTCTCAGAGTATCTATCATACCTTGCCTTGAACTCGCTCACTGTCAATAGCACCCACAACAGACTCTGGCAGCTTATTCCACTCATTTACCACTCTAAAAGTAAAGAACCCAGCTCTAACACCACTGCTAACCACACTCTTGCCCAGCTTCCATAGATGTCCCCTAGTTCTCCCACCACCAGTCCTGATCTCAAAAATATCCTCTGAATTAATCTTATAGAATCCTTTAAGCAATTTGAATGTCTCAATCATATCTCCCCTTTTCCGCCTATCAACCAGTTTCTGCAACCCCCAAATCTTCAACCTGTTCTCATATGGTTCATTCCATAGACCTGCTATCATCTTAGTCACTCGCCTCTGGATCCTTTCCACCTCCTCCCCATCAAGAAGGAACCTAGGTGACCAAAGCTGGGCACAGTAGTCGAGATGAGGTCTTATCAAGGCTCGGTACAGAGGTACAATAACTTGCTTGTCTCTGCTCGTCAAGCTATTTTTCAACAACCAAGTGAGTTGATGAGCTGATTTAGCTACTTTTGCAATGTGCCCCCTAAACTTCATCTCCCTATCCACCAACACTCCCAAGTCCCTGGCCTCATCAATCTCCTGGAGTACAGTTCCACCAATGTGGTATACTGCTGCTAATCTTTTCACCCCAAAATGCATAACCTTACATTTTGTCACATTAAATTGACATCCATTCTCCTTAGCCCAGAACTCCAATCTATCCAAGTCGTCCTGCAAGATTTTGACATCTTCTGCATTCACTATCGCCCTACCCAACTTTGCATCATCAGCGAACAAATGAACTGTTCCTCTTAGATCCTTCCCTGTATCGTTAATGAACAAATTAAGCAGCAGTGGTCCAAGAACAGAACCCTGCGGCACACCACTAGTCACAGGCCATCTTTTCGACTCTACTCCTGAATAAACTACTCTTTGATATTTCTCCGTCAACCAACCACCTATCCATCTCACCAACCCTATATCCATTCCCATATGTTGTAGTTTCATCATCATTATACATATCAAGGATTTAGGCCTAGCATGGCCTGTTCCGGCCTTAGAAGTCATCGTTGAATCATTTAAGAGGACGTCCTGGTTTTCTTTTTCCTAATGGCTTGTACTTTAAAGCTTGTTTTGGTAATCTTTCTGTTTTCATTCTTTGAACGTGTTCCATCCATTTATGTTTATATTTTTTAATTTTTTCTATTACTGGTTCTTGGTTTAATTCTTTCATAATGTCTTCGTTTCTTTTGTGATCAAATAGGGTATACGTTGCAGTTTTTCTCATAAACTTCATTTCTGCTGTTGTTAATCTTTGTTTGTCTTTTTGTTTTATTGTCCAGATTTTGCTTCCATACATTAAGACCGGTAAGGCTAATGCATTGTATACTTTTAGCATGGTTTGTTTTTGAACTAGGTTTGGTTTAAATACAGAGTTAATTAAACCTGTTATTTGTAAATATTTTGCAATTTTTACGTTTATATCTTTTTCATTTTCATATGTGATCCTATATCCTAGGTAGTTAAATGAATTCACCTGTTCTAAGATCTTGTTATCTATTACTATTTTAGTTCTTGCTGGATCTTGTCCTTTAAAGGCCATAGTTTTTGATTTTTCTGTTGATATTATCATACCATAATCTTTGAATGTCTCATTTAGATTTAAAATAGCTTTCTGTAAGTTATCTTCAGAATTTGTAATTATTATTTGGTCGTCTGCAAAGAGGAGAGTGTTTAAGTTAACTGTAGGTGAAAGTTTAATTCCTTGATGTAAATTTTTACTCCATTTTATTATTATTTCATTTAAGTAGATATTAAAAAGAGTTGCTGAGAGGGAACATCCCTGTCGGACCCCTTGGTTTATCTCTCTTGTATATGATAGCTCGTGATTTAATCTTATTTGTATTTGATTATTTTCATATATACTTGTGATAGCTTTTAGGATATTATTTGGTATTTGTCTTTCTTTTAATATGTTAAATAATATGTTTCATTAAATAATATGTGACTTTGTCAAATGCTTTTTCAAAGTCAATAAATGCAATATGTGTTTCTAAATGATATTCTCTTCTTTTCTCTATTATTAATTTTAGGCAAAAGGCAGGGTCTATACATGATCGTCCTTTTCTAAATCCATTCTGTACCTCTAGAATAAAGTTTTCGGAATATTTCATTAGTTTGTTATTTAAGATTCTGCTATATATTATGTAACAGGAATTTAGTATACTGATACCTCTATAGTTTTTAGGATCGTCACTATTACCTTTCTTAAAGATAGGAATCACAATTGCTTTTTTCCATTCTATTGGGGGATACCAGTTGAGTAAATTTTATTTAAAAATAATAAGAGTCTGTCTTTGAATCTTGTTCCTGCGTATTTATATAGTTCTGAACCTAGCTTATCTTCTCCAGGTGATTTTCCATTTCTTGTTTCTTTCAGGCTGATTTCTAATTCTTCTTCAGTTATTTCCTTTTCATTTTCGTTAATTGTTTGCCAGTTGTCTTTTTTAAAATATTTGTCTGTCCACAGTTCTGTGTAGTAATTTAGAAATTCTTCTAATTTCAATTCAGTGTTTAATTTTATGTTTTCTTTGGTATCTGCATTTAGGTGTTTCAAAATCTTATATACATTGGGTCTTATTTTATATAAATCATGTTCTAAATTTGAAACAAATTTATTCCATGATTCTCTATGTCTTTTTCTGACTTCTCTTTTAGCTATGGCTCTTATTCTTTTATATTCTATTTCATCTTCTAATCTTTTACTGCTTAACCATTTGTGATAGGCTTCTTTTTTCTTTTTAATTATTTATTTGATTGTATCATCCCAGATCTTCAGTTTTTTTCTTTTATTGAATTTTTTGGTCTTTCCTAAGCTTTCATTTGCTGCTGCATTTAGTATCGTTTTTATATTAAGTCATTCTATTTCTATTTCTTCATTTTGTTTTATTTTATCTAGATATTGGTTAATTCTTTGTTCATATAGCCATTGTACATTTGTGTCATTTAATAGTCTAGTTTAATAAACAAATGTTTCAATTTTTCTTTCTGTTCTTGTTACTTGTAGCCATTTAGGTGGTAATCTTAATTTTATTTTAACAAGGAAGTGGTTACTTCTTATTTCATATCCTCTGTGAACTCTAGCATCTAGTGAAAATTCTGATGTCTTTTCATTTAATATGAAGTAATCTAATATTGATTTCCATCGTCATTTACGGATTAGAATTCCATGTGGTATCCTGTGAAATGCCTTTGCCAGGTCCAGCAGTATCACTGTAAACCCATTATCCTTATCCAGTTCAGCCGTCACCTTGTTACAAAACTTGAGCAAGTTACTGAGGCATGATCTACCCTTCACAGAGCCATGCTGTCCCCCGTACAGTATCTCATTTTCATCAATCCATTGCTGTATTTTTCCCTTGACTACTTTCTCCAAGACCTTGAAAATGACTCCTGATATGCTGATAGTTCGGTAATTTGCAACCATAGTTTTGGATCCTCCTTTTTACAGAGAAACTATTTTCCCCTCTTTCCACACCTTCGGGACTAAACCAGACCCGAGACTCAGATTAAACAACATGGTCAAGGGCACTGATAATTCCTTAACCGCTTCACGCAAGACCCTTGCCTGTATACCATCCAATCCCACAGATGTATTTACATTAAGGTTCTGTAATAGACTATTCACCTCCACTTCATTCATCACAATTCCCGTATAAACTAATGGTTCCGTCATTGTTTCAATGGCACCACCTGGATGATATACTTTTACAAAGTGCTCACTCAGTAACCCCACTATATCGACTGGTTCAGTGACCTCCTTACCATCGTCATTCCTTAAAATCATTTTTGCCGTGTACAGTTTTTTTCTTGCTTGCAGCATGTTGAAAGAACTGTTTGGGATTCTCTTTAGCTTGCATAGCTAGTTTCCTTTCATAATCCGCTTTTGCTTTTTTTACCACTCTCGTTACCCTTCTGGCCTGCACTTTATACCGTTCGTGTGCCTGCAGGTAACCCCTTTCTTTAAATTCCCTCCACATTTGTTTCTTTTTTTGCAGCTCAAGCTTAATGGTGTTATCATCATCATCAAATTCCTGCCATGTACCCTCAAGGGGTGTACAGGATATGATAGTGCTACATGAAAAATTTACATCATTACTAACTTCCTATCTACAATTTTCCTTTAAATCAGTCTCTTATTTGTCAAGACTCCAACATTTCTAGATCTTATATTTCTATCGTCTAAGGCACTTTTTACCGTATCAATCCACCTATATCTTGTTCTTCCTCTGGGTCGTTTTTCTGCTAACTTGGCACAGAACACTTGTTTTGCTAATCATTCCTTGCCCATTCTGTTTAAGTGACCATACCACCTGAGATTAGCTCTGCTAATGCATTCCTGGATGCTGACAATGAGAAGTTCTTTCCTAATATAATCGTTTTTAATATGATATTGCCATTGATGCCATCTGTTCATGCCTCTATTTCTCATAACTCTCATATCTGCAGTCCCTAGTCTTTGGTCAAGTGTTTTACTTCTGACCCAGCTCTCAGATCCATAAGTTAAAATTGGTTTGAACACTGTCTTGTATACAGCTAATTTAATGTTCCGACTAATTTCTCTCTTATTCCATATGAATTTATTGAATTGGCTTCCTTCCATACCAGCTTTGTTGATTCTGTTGTCTATTTCCATATTTAATTTATCATCTTCACTAAAAATCGTCCCTACGTAGCGGAAATGTTTTACTTGTTCCACAGGTTCTCCATTCACAACACAGTTGACATTTTCAATGATTCTGCCTATTTTCATTGTCTTTGTCTTTTTATTGCTGACCTTCATACCATATCTATTACAACAGTTATTCAGTTTAGTCAGAGAAACTTGCAGACTTGTAGCGGATTTATTGATAAGTATAACATCATCCGCATAAAGCAAAGAGCTGACATTAACATCTCCAATTTTGATATCATGTTTAATACCACTTTCCTTCATAATGTGATCCATATAGATAATGAATAACTGTGCGGGTAATGTACATCCTTGTCTCACACCAGATTTAACATTAAACCATTTTCCTGTACTTCCTTCAATTCTAACTGCTGACTTACAACTCAAATGAAGACTAAGTATTGCTTGATATAATGCCACATTGACACCATATAACTGTAGCATATTGAATAGCTTCTCTCTTGGCACCTTGTCATATGCCTTTTACCAATCGACAAAACTTAAATACAGATCTTTGTTATATTCCCATGATTTCTCCACTATTTGTTGTAAAGTGAAGATCTGATCCCGACAGCCTCTATTTGACCTGAATCCAGCTTGTTCTTCACCAAGCTTTTCTTGCACAATTCTTCTCAACCGTTTCTCAAGTATACATGCATATATCTTACCAGGAACACTCAGTAGGGATATACCTCTGCAATTCTCACATTCAGTTTTATTTCCCTTTTTATATATGGGTACTATGAGAGCTCTACTCCAATCATTGGGAATTCGTCCTTCTGTCCAGGCTTTCTGAACTATGCAGTGCAGCCACTGTAAGACTCTTATACCACCATACTTCAGCATTTCTGGTCGAATATTATCTACTCCTGCTGCCTTTCCACATTTCAAGCCTTTGATGGCTTTTTCTACTTCAAGTATGGATATGTATTCCTGACTGGCCTGTGGAGTGTTTTTTACCACTGTGCTATCACTGCTTGTTTCATTTAGCAAATTTTCGAAGTAGTTACTCCATACTTCAAGGATATCTTTTTCTCCCGTTTTCATGTCACCTTTATCATCTCTAACTCCTTTTACAGCACTCTTTCCTCCATTTCTAAGCTTCTTCAAAAACCTCCAGAATATTTTCCCCATTCTTGATATTTATTTTCTATGTTCTTGCCAAAGTCCTCCCATGACTTTTGTTTTGCTAGTTTTACACAGTGTTTAGCTTTCTTACGTTTGTCTCTGTATTCTCTAAGAGCACAAGCTGACTTATTTGCCAGGAACTTTTGATATGCTTTCTTCTTTTCTTTCACTGCTTCTTTCTTTCACTTTTTCTATCCTTGCAGACAACCTCACCACATATCTCTCTGGCTGAATCAATCAAGGTTTTCTTCAAGAGTTGCCACTGAATCTCTAAAGTTTGGTTCCTGTTCTCAAACTCTTTCATTTTTTCTTCAATAAACTTTGTGTATTTTAGTCTACAGTTCACATCTGAGAGAGTGTTCAACTCTTATTTGCTTTAAAACTTTCTTACATGTTAGTTTTTTCAATATGAAATTCAGTTTTATCCTGCTCAAGACTAAATAGTGATCACTTCCAATTTCAAATCCTCTGTGCACTCTGGTGTCCTGCACAAGGGAGAAAACATCACTATCAACAATAACATAGTCAATGAGACTTTTCTTATTTCTTGCCTCTTCTCTCCATGTGAATTTGTGCACATTTTTATGTTGAAACATGGTGTTAGTAATAACCAGTCCATGTCCTGAGCGGAAATCCAACAAATATTTGCCATTATTATTAGCTTTGCTCTTTTTTCCAAATTTTCCCAATATATTTTTGTATGTCTGACAATCATTTCCTACTCTGCTATTTAGATCCCCAACAAGGACCAACTTTTCCTTTTTCATTGTGTCAGATGCTTTCTCTAAAGCATTAAAAAATTCCTCCACTTCTACCTTAGTAGAACCTTCTGTGGGACCATAGGCACAAATAAGTCTCATTGTCCAGTTCCCCATTCTTATATTTCCCCACATCAGAACTGAATAAATTAATGATTTTTCTCACAAGCATTAACTGTCCAATGAAGAGCATGAAAACTATTATGTAATGTTTCTGTTTTTACAGTTCTCAGGTACATAATCACATTATATGGTTGTGTTTACAAATTTCAGTTACAAAACCTCACAATCCATCAATCACTAAAGGTGAATTAACTTACCCACAGGAAGTTTCAGTAATAACAAAACACATAAAACCAATATTCTTTCCTGATATTTAATTTTTCTTCTCAGTGTATTGATTTACAACTTTCCCTTCATAACATATCCTTTTTCTTTTCATTTCTTATTGTCCATTCCCCCCCCCCCACACACACACACACACAGACACACACAAACATGAATTCATCAGTTGTTCTTATGTCACCATACAGCATGCTTCATATTCTCAGTAATTTGTAATTGCACAAATGATGTCATGACAGTTGGGTAGTACGAATAGCAAACAGTAGTTCAGTAGTGACAGATGCAGCACAATTGTCAGTGTTGCAATTGGACAAAGCTTACATTTTCATTCAATGCCAAATTAATATGATCTGCGGAAAAATGTCTGTAAGTAATTTAGTTCCAGTGATGAAAAGTGGTTGCTCTTAAGGATCAGAGTGAGATAGGATAAGACATCTACATAGCCTTTTAATAGATGTGGAGAACTGACCAAACTGTATTCTGTTTTGTCCTAAACCAAAGCAAAAAATGATGGTACAACATGATGAAATTCCCTGCCAGCTGGAGGTGTTGCCGAGTCAAGGTCCTGCTGTTTTCTTTAGGGAACCAAACAGCAAAAAAGTTAGCTAGCAAAACAAACTCAACATCAGGAGAATTCAAGATAGGCACGATCAGGGTGAGAAGTATTAGCAGAAAAGAAGTGGAACTAGCAGAAGAATCAGAAAAGTATCACATCAACAATAATTAACATTACTGAACCAAAGAAGTTAAAAAAAACAGAAACAGTGACGTTCATCTGAATACTCAATACAAGATATTATATTCAGCTGATAATCATCTGGTAAAGGAAGGAGTAGTTTAGTACTCACCACTAAACATAAAAATAATCATCAATGGGAGTTATTGAAGTAGAGCAATGTGAGCAAATATCAAAATGTGATATTGCAATGTTAGACTTATGGTTCCAAAGAATGTTCTTCTAAGGAAGAAGTGGAAAAATTTTTTAAGTAATTAGAGAAGGTATAACTGACATTAGAAAAGCTTCTTCTTGTTGATCTAAACAGTAGAGTAGGAAATGAGTATTAGACATACAAAAATGTTAGGGAAAATTCTGGAGAAAAGAGCAAAGCTAATAATAATATTAAGTACTGCTGGATTTCTGTTCAGGACATGGAATAGTCATTACAATTGGAACACCAGATTTCAGCATAACCACATGCACAAATTCACATGGAGAGACGACAAAGGAAATTTAAAAAAAAAAAAGTCTAATTGATCACATTATTATTGTCAACATCAGATCTCCATGAAGTCAAAAGATTAATGTGAGAGGATTTCTGTTCCAGATATAGAGTGATCATTATTAACACTAGGTGCCAGCATAAGGTGCCTTAGTAAGAGGCATGTTAGTAGAGGATTTGACAAAATCGTACCAACCTGGTGCGACCATAAAGGATGTAACTGAGTCTGTTAGAGAGCAAAAGCAAAGGGTGAAAGAAATGATGGTTGTGGCAGGTACGAATGATTTGAAAGGAGATAAAATGGAAATGATAGAGGACCTGAAGGAACTGTTTGAGGTAGCAAAAGAGAAGAGTGAGAGAGTTAGGATGATTAGTCTTTTGCCGTGGTATGACAGTGAAGAGTTTAGGAGGGCCATAATTGCAAATGACTTTATGCGTGGGTTATGTATGACGAGTTGTGTGGAATTTGTGGACATGTGGAGTGAATTCGATGGGCAAAAGGATCTATATAAGATGGATGGCTTGCATTTGAATGGATATGGTGTAAGCAGACTTGAAAAAGTGTTGCTGAATGTAGTGGATGTGCAAAATCAGGGAAACTAGATTTATTAAGGGGGTGGGTAGATATACAGACTTTGGGGAGGCAGTTGAATGTATGAATGAGTATAATATGTCCGAGCGAATAAGGACAACAAATCGGAATGGGATAGTTAATATAAGGCATCAAGGTAGGGATGGGGATAATGGGGGTCTTAAATTCATGTACACTAATGCTAGGAGCATTAGGAACAAGAAGGAAGAGTTTTTGGCCATGGTTGGCATTTCCAGATCACAGGTTATTGGCATTCTTGAATCATGGCTGACTGTAGATGATATAGCTAGTGGGATTGAATGTGATGGGTATAGTGTGTTCAGGAATGACAGGGAGAATAAAATGGGGGGGTGGAGGAGTATTGTTGATGATAGCTGATGAGCTGCAGCAAGGAGAATAGAAGTTGAATTGCAGGATAGAGAAAAGAGCACATTTGAGGCCATTTGGTGTGAGATTGTGGCTAGCAGAACTAAATATACAATTGGGTGCTGCTATAGACCAGGTGATGGAAAAGATGGTGGAGACAGTATGCACAAGCAAATAGAAGAAATGAGTAGAAGGAGGGTAATTATTATGGGAGATTTCAACTATGGTCGCATTGATTGGAGTGAGGAGAGGACACACGGGAGGAAGGAATTCGATTTTATGCGGTTATTAAGGGATAACTATCTGCAACAGCATGTAATGGAAAATACTAGGGATCAGAGAGTGCTTGACCTACTAATTACATCTCAAGATTTGGCTGTAACAAATATGACCACATTGCCACCAATTGGTGAGAGTGATCATAGAGTCTTAACTTGGGAGGTGGCTAAAGGTGTGGAATTTACAATTAAGACAGGGTACATGTGGAATTATCGGGCTGGAAAGTATGACAATCTTAGGAGTTTGATTGGTTCAGTGCCATGGCATGTCCAACTGCAAGGGCTAAAAGTTGATAGTGCATGGGAGGCAGTTATGCAGTGTTTGCATGAAGCAGTGGCTGACTGTATACCCACAGTCCGAATAATAAATCAAGTAGTGGTTAAATGGATGAATAACACCATTAAGCTTGAGCTACAATAAAAGAAACAACTATGGATGGAATTTAAGGAGAAAAGTGACCGGCAGGCACATGAACGGTATAAAGCGCAGGCCAGAAGGGTAATGAGTGTGGTAAGAAAAGCAAAAAAGGATTACGAAAGAACATTAGCCATGCAGGCTAAAGAGAATCCTAAACAGTTTTTCGATATGTTGCAAGTAAAAGGAAAAATGTATATGGAAAATGATTTTAAAGAATGCCGATGGCAGGGAGGTAACTGAATCAGTTGATATAGTTAAGTTACTGAGTGAGCACTTTGCAAGAATATATCATCCAGGTGGTGACATTGCCGAAATGAATGAACCAGTAGATTATACGGGAATTGTGGTGAATGAAGTGGAGGTGAGTAGTCTATTGCATAACCTCAATGTCAATACATCTGTGGGATTGGATGGTATACCAGCTCGTGTCGTACGAGAAGCAGCTAAAGAATTGTTAGTACCCTTGACCATTTTGTTTATTTGAGTCTCGGGTCTGGGTTAGTCCCGAGGGGGTGGAAAGAGGGGGAAAAATAGTTCCACTGCATAAAGGTGGTTCAAAGACTGCTGTTGTAAATTACCGACCGATTAGCATATCAGGAATTGTTGTCAAGGTCTTAGAGAAATTAGTCAAGAAAAGAATACAGGATTGGATAGATTAAAATGGGATATTGTATGGAGGACAACATGGTTTTGTGAAGGGTAGATCATGCCTCAGTAACTTGCTCACATTTTATAACACAGTGACGGCTGAACTTAATAAAGGTAATGGGTTTAGAGTGATTCTACTGGACCTTGAGAAGGCCTTTAACAGGATACCACATGGAACCCTAATCAGTAAACTGGAGTAGATGGGGGATGGATATAGGGTTGGTAAGATGGATAGGAAGGTGGTTGATGGAGAGATACCAGAGAGTGGTTTACTCAGGAGTTGAGTCTAAAAGATAGCTTGTGACTAGTGGTGTGCTGCAGGACTCTGTTCTTGGTTCACTACTTTTGAATTTGTTCATCAGTGATATAGGAAAGGATCTGAGAGGAAGTGTTCACTTGTTTGCTGATGATGCAAAGTTAGGTAGAGCAATTGTGAGTGCACAGGATGTCCAAATTTTACTGGATGATTTGGATAGTTTGGAGGACTGGGCTAAGAAAAATGGATGTCAATTTAATGTGGCAAAGTGTAAGGTTATGCATTTTGGGAAAGAATAGCAGCAGTATATCACATTGGTGGAACCATACTCCAGGAGATTGACGAGGCCAGGGATTTGGGAGTGTTAGTGAATAGGGAATTGAAGTTTATGGGGCACATTGCAAAAGTGGCTAAATCAGCTCATCAAATCTCTTGGCTTCTGAAAATTACTTTAACATGCAGAGACAAACAAGTTATTGTTCCTCTGTATCGAGCCTTGATAAGACCCCATCTGGACTACTGTGCCCAGTTATGGGCACCAGGGTTTCTTCGTGATGGGGAGGAAGTAGAGAGGATCCAGAGATGAGTGACCAAGATGATAGCAGGTCTGTGGAATGAACCTTATGAGAATAGGTTGAAGATTTGTGGGTTGCAAAAATTGGTCGATAGGCAGAAAAGGGGTGATATGATTGAGACATTCAAATTACTGAAAGGTTTCTATAAGATTAATCCAGAAGATATTTTTGAAAATAGGACTGGTGGTGGAAGGACTAGGAGCCATGCATGGAAGCTGGTTAAGAATGTGGTTAACAAGGGTGTTAGAGCTAGGTTTTTTACTTGGAGAGTGGTGAATGAGTGGAATAAGCTGCCAGAGTCTATTGTGGGTGCTACGACCATGAATGAGTTCAAGGCAAGGTATGATAGATACTGTGTGAATGTCGAATAGTTGTTCTTGACATGATGTTAGGGCCTCCCTCGATGAGTCTGTCGACTCCTTGGAGTTTCCCGGGATAATAATAATAATAATAATAAAGACTTGCATAAATTCATACAGAGAAGACAAAGGAAATAAAAGAAAAGTCTAATTGACCATATTATAATTGTCATCATCAGATCTCCATGAAGTCGAAAGACTAATGTGAAAGGTCCACAATCTCATTGAAAAAAAAAAAAAAAAAAAGCCAAGACAGCTGGCGTATTTGGTGTACATTATATCAAGCAATACATATGTTTGAGTTGTAAATCAGCAGATAGAATCGAAGAAGGTACAAGATCATTTGGTGTTAAATCAGACATGAGACAAGGGTACATTATCGCTTGTGTTCACCTATATGGGTTACATTATGAAGAAAAGTTCTGTCAGACCTGATATCAAAATTAAAGATACTCAACTGACTTACTGAAAAAGAGAGCCAAAAGGCTTCACTTCGGTGATGCAAAATTATTCAAATTAAGTCTATTGAATCCAACATTATTTCAAAGCTGAATAGAGAAACTACAACAGTTTCATGCCGAATATAGAAACTATAAAAGTTTCGGCAGATCCAAGCGTAAGCAAACCTTTTATGACAGGGGCAACTCGTAGTAAAGGTGTAGTAAGCCCTGATCACTATCCTTAGTATTTCCCATAATGTAAAACACATCTCTTAGCGGACATGTATGATGTTATACATTATGGGGGGGGGGTCACTACCCAGACTGGTTTCGACCTTTGATGAGGTCGCGTGACTCCCGCTGAGGAGAGGAAATACTTCAAATCCATATTTTAATGACTTACGATTTAATAAAATCCAAATCCAAATACACTTTAGAAAATGGATACGTTCTTTACGAAGGTTGGTCGATTGGTAGAGCCTCTGTTACTAATGGCTCAGTTAAGTAAGTTTGAGCGCGGTTAGTAGTTGGAAGGGATCCAATCATTCGATGCTGTTGGCACACTCTCCCTCGATGAGTCTTTGGACTCCCTGGAGGTGTCAAATAATAATAATATATCAGAAGATGGTAAAGGAGCCACACCACATCTGGATGCCTGACGAATAATGCAACAACTTAACTGGACAAAATTTGTACATCAGTATATCACGTAGATATATTGATGGCTTAATTGTAGATTGAACACATGGTATCAATGGTAGCCCCATATCAAAAAGAAGAACATTAAAAAGTAACTGGACATTGTTAGCATTCAGGAATGTGTAGGCAGAGCCAATCGAAGGTGGCTTAAACAAAATGGGAGAGCAGAGGTTGCAAAACAAGTGTTTTCATTTTTTTTTTTTTTCTCCAGGATAATAGGAAAAGACCAAGAACAATAAGAAGTGCCCTAGAAGATCAAAGTATGATATCTGATGATATTGGAATCCTGACAGATAATTGAGTAATTTGGAAGAAATTGTCAGCAGGAAATTAGTAATGATGTAATCTTTTTTGGTAGTGCTATCATAATATCCTGTACATCTGAGGATACATACCAGGAATTTGATGATGCTGAAATATGGAAGTTTAAAAGTTTTACAGAAGCTGTACTGCATAATTCAGAAGGAAGGCTGAATTCCAGGTGATTGGATTAACTTGTAGAGCTCCTGTAGTGCTCACTTTACAAAAAGGGAAATAAAAATGGATATAAGAATGACTTTGAATATAAGAATGGTTTAGTAAAAATTGTGGACGGGAAACTTTGAAAGGAACAAGCTGGTTTCAGGCTAAATAGAGTTTGTCAGGATCTGATTTTCATTTTAGACGGATAGTTGAGAAATCAACATAACATGTAACAAAACTTCAATACGTGTAATCAACATGTATTGAAGTTTTGTAGATCTCGAAAGAGGCATATGACAAGGTATCATGTGAAAGCTATTCAAATTTCTATAGTTATGTACTGTAAACAGGACATCGTGTTTAGCAATACATTTTGTATGTTTGGGTTGTAAATCAGCAAAAATCAGGTGTAAGACAAACAAGGCTGTATGCCATCTCTGCTGTTATTCCTTATTAGCATAGATCGCATTATTAAGGAAAGTGGCAGTAGGCCTGGTATTTAAACTGCAGATATTAATCTTAGCTCTTTACATTATGCAGATGATGTTATACTCCTAAATAAATCAAGAACATTCCTAATAAACTGCCGAGAAAAATGGATGAAAATCACTAGTTAAAAGACAAATAGTGAAAATGGGCAGTAACTTTGAAACTATCAACTGCATCTTGAATGGGAAACCTGTAGAACAGTGTTTCTCAACCTTTTTTGGATCATGCCCCACCTCAACGTCTCAAAGATTTTGATGCCCCTCTCTCTCTCTCTCTAGCATAATAGTCAGCCAAATTCTGAAAGAGTATAATATAAATATGTATAAATATGTACATGTACATATTCAAATTGCCCCCCCCCCCTGTGGGGCGTAGGCCCTACGTTGAGAAACACTGCTGTAGAACAAGTAAAACATTTCAACTATTTAGGCACAATTGTTAGTTTAGAAATTTTGGTTCAATTTCAATGTATCTGATTCATATAGATAGTGAAGAACTTTGTTTTGGTTTTATTATAATATTTGGATGATTTTCATATGTTATTCAGTCTAAGTATTCGCTTTTGTCAATCTTCACATTCTATTCCTGTCAGTTCCACCTTCGGTATCAACATTAGCGACCAAGTATGTAACATTCTGCTGCTGCATGTTGATCAATTTTAATTTCTTTGTGGCATTGGGTGTTCAATTTAAGAATATTTGTTTTATTAACACCAACCTCCATGGAGTCAAAAGTTCAACCTTTTCAGTTGTTATATAGAATGCATCTGATTTTGCTTGTTTATCGATGATGATGATTCTTATCTGCATGTTAATGCACATTATTTTTTGTGTAAGTAATTAGTATTTATTATTGATTTGTAATATGCCAATGTGTATCACAATTAAAACACAATAGATATTCATTGATGCATAATATGAGCCTAACCACTATAGCTCTAATATTTGGCATAATTTTGTTTTGGTATTCAGATTTTACTTATCTTCTTTCTTATTAATGCATTATTATCAGTAATGATGCTATTCTGTAATTTTCAATAATGATTAACATGTTTTTCTCCTCACATAGCTATCTTATGTTCTCTTGGATATTGTGATTTTGGAATTATTTCCAGAACTGAAAACCAAGAATGAGATTCCAAGTCCTGAATAAAGCTATCTACATTAAATCACATCAAAAAACAACGTAGCTTTTTTTATCCTTTGTTCAGTGTATAAAATGTATATTATGAAAATAAGTCTCTAATGCAGATCTCCTCTAGAAAAATAAATACACTAAGTTAACTGTCATTAGACAGTGTGGTAAATGCATTTTATTTATTTTTGTTTATTAATTTAAATTCCAATATTATGTATATTCATAACACTGTAGATATAAACTTGTGGGATACCATGGTTTTGTGATAAGTAGGTCTTTACAAAACCATGCTATCCCTATATTTAAAAAAATATAACTCTGTGTGTGTGTGTGTGTGTGTCTGTCTGTCTCTCTCTTTCTCTTTCATTCTCCATAGAGGGAGAGAAGGAGAGAAAGACATCTTTTCTTTATTTTGTTTTTATAACAATCCCTTGACTAGAGGTTGTAACACTATGGCATATCATATTATGAGTCATTTAAGGATTAGGTAATCTGGGAGTTCTAGAGCTCTGCTTTCTACCCCATATATTTCTATCATGCCCCCACTTTTTTGCTTATCAACTAGCATTTGAATCCCAGATCTTAATCTATTCTCATAGGGATTAATTCCATAGACCTACCTCAATCTTGGCAACTTATCTCTGGATCTTTTCCACTAATTCCTTATCCCAATGGAATCAAGATGATCAGATCCAGATGTAGTCTTATTAAAGCCTTAAAAAGGAAGGGAAATAATAGCTTTTCTATCCCAAATTGTCAGTAAGTTACAGCATCAAATTAATGTGATAAATTATTTTGGGCACCTTTGCAGTATACCCTCTAAACTTTAATTTCCTGTTCACAAGTACACCAAATCTCTGGCATCATCAGTTTCCAGCAGTTCATCTGGAAACTGCTAGCTATTATCCTTTGCCTATGCTACCAGCCTATTTATTATTATTATTATTACGGGCAGCTCCAAAGAGTCCTTAGACTCATTGAGGGAGGCCCAACATCATATCAAGAACAACTATTCGACATTCACACAGTATCTATCATACTTCACCTTGACCTCATTTACAGTCATGGCATCCACAACAGACTCTGGCAGCTTATTCCACTCATTTACCACTCTCTAATTAAAAAACCTAGCTCTAACACCCTTGCTAACCACACTCTTACCAAGCTTCCATGGATGGCCCCTAGTCCTCCCATTACCAGTCCCATTCTCAAAAAATCTTCTGAATTAATCTTATAGAAACCCTTCAGTAATTTGAATGTCTCAATCGTATCACCCCTTTTCTGCCTATCAACCAATTTCTGCAGTCCACAAATCTTCAACCTGTTCTCATAAGGTTCATTCCATAGTCCAGCTATTATCTTGGTCACTTGTCTCTGGATCCTCTCCACCTCTTCTCCATCGAGAAGAAACCCTAGCATCCATATATGAGCACAGTAGTCTAGATGGGGTCTTATCAAGGCTTGATACAGAGGAACAATTACCTGTTTGTCTCTGCTCGTTAAAGTGTTTTTCAGCAACGAAGTGATTTGATGAGCTGATTTTGCCACTTTTACAAAGTGTCCCCCTAAACTTCAACTCCCTACCCACCAACACTCCAAAATCCCTGGCCTCGTCAATCTAATAGAGTACAGTTCCGCCAATGTGATATACTCCTGCTAATCTTTTCACCCCAAAGTGCAAAACCTTACATTTTTCCACATTAAATTAATATCCATTCTCCTTAGCCCAGTCCTCCAAACTATCGAAATTATCCTGCAAAATTTTGACATCCTGAGCATTCACTATTGCTCTACCCAACTTTGCATCATCTGCAAAGAGATGCACGGTTCCTCTCAGATCCTTTCCTATATCATTAATGAACAAATTAAACAGTTGTGGTCCAAGAACAGAACCCTGCGGCACACTACTAGTCACAGGCCGTCTTTTGGACTCTACTTTTGAATAAACCACTCTCTGATATCTCTCCATCAACCACCCTCCTATCCATCTCATCAACCCTATATCCATTCTCATATGCTGCAGTTTACTGATTAGAATTCCATGTGAATCCTATCAAAGGCTTTAGCAAGGTCCAGTAGAATCACTGTAAACCCGTTACCTTTATCCAGTTCAGCCATCACTGTGTTATAGAACGTGAGCAAGTTACTGAGGCATGATCTACCCTTCAGAAAGCCATGCTGTCCCCCATACAGTATCCCATTTTCATCTATCCAATCTTGTATTTTCCTCTTGACTATTTTCTCCAAGACCTTGACAACAATTCCTGATATGCTGATCAGCCGGTAATTTTCAACAGCAGTCTTGGAACCTCCTTTATGCAGTGGAACTATTTTCCCCTCTTTCTACCCTCTTGGGACTAACCCACACCCGATACTCAAATTAAACAAAATGGTCAAAGGCCCTGACAATTCTTTAGCCGCTTCTCATACGACACGAGCTAGTATAACATCTAATCCCGCAGATGAATTGATATTGAGATTTTGTAACAGACTATTCACCTCCACTTCATTCACCACAATTCCCATATAAGCTGTTGGTTCTTCCATTTCTGTAATGTCACCACCTGGACGATATCCTCTTGCAAAGTGCTCAGTCAGTAATTCTACTATATCAACTGATTCGGTTACCTCCCTACCATCGGCATCCTTTAAAATCAATCTGCCACACACATTTTTTCTTTTACTTGCAACATATCGAAAAATTGTTTAGGATTCTCTTTAGCCTGCATGGCTAATGTTCTTTCATAATCCGCTTTTGCTTTTCTTACCACACTTGTTACTCTTCTGGCCTGGGCTTTATACTGTTCATGTTCCTGCAGGTCCCCTTTCTCCTTAAATTTCCTCCACAGTTGTTTCTTTTTTTTCAGCTCAAGCTTAATGTGTTATTCATCCATTTAATCCTTACTTGATTTATTATTCAGACTCTAGGTATACAGTCAGCCATTGCCCCAAACACTTCTTAACTGCCTCCCATGCACTATCAACATCCAGCCCTTGCAGTTTTACATGCCATGGCACTGAACCAATCGAACACCTATGTTTATACTTACCAGCCGATAATTCCACATGTACCCTGTCTTATTTGAAAATTCTACACCTTTAGCCACCTCCCAAGTTAAGACCCTATGATCACTCTCACCAGTTGGTGGTAATGGGGTCATATTCGTTACAGTCAAATCCTCAGATGCAATTACTAGGTCTAGCACTCTCTGACCCCTAGTATTTTCCATTTCATGCTGTCGCAGATAGTTATCCTTAATAACCACATAAAATCCAATTCCTTCCTCCCATATGTCCTCTCCTCCTTCCAGTCAATGTTACCATAGTTGAAAGCTCCGATAATAATTACCCTCCTTCTACTCATTTCTTCTATTTGCTTATGTATATTATCTCCACCATCTATTCCATCACCTGGTCTATAGCAGCACCCAATTTTGTTCTGCTAGCCTCAGTCTCACACCAAATGGCCTCAAAGGTGCTCTTTTCTCTGTCCTGCAATTCAACTTCTATTCTCCTTGACTGCAGCTCATCAGCTATCATCAATAATACTCCTCCCCCCCATGTTATTCTCCCTGTCACTCCTGAACACACTATACCCCTCACATTCAATCCCACTAGCTATATCATCTTCAGTCAACCATGTTTCACTAATGCCAATAACCTGTGGTCTGGAAGTGCCCACCAAGTCCAAAAATTCTTCCTTCTTATTCCTAATACTCCTAGCATTAGTATACATGAATTGCAGACCCCCCCCATTAGTCCCATCCCTACCTTGATGCCTTATAATAACTATCCCATTCTGATTTGTTGTCCTTATTCGCCCGAGCATATTATACTCATTCATACACTCATCTGCCTCCCTAAGGTCTGCATATCTTCCTCCCCCCCCCCCTTAATAAATCAAGTTTCCCTGATTCTGCACATCCACTTCATTCAACAACACTTTTTCAAGTCTCCTTACACCAAATCCATTCAAATGCAAACCATCCATCTTATATAGATCCCTTCACCCATTGAACACACGTCCACAAATTCCACACTACTCATCCTGCATAACCCACGCATAAAGTCATTTGCAATTATGGCCCTCCTAAACTCTTCACTGTCATACCACGGCAAAAGACTAATCATCCTAACTCTCTCACTCTTCTCTTTTGCTACCTCAAACAGTTCCTTCAGGTCCTCTATCATTTCCATTTTATCTCCTTTCAAATCATTCGTACCTGCCACCACTATCATTTCTTTCACCCTTTGCTTTTGCTCCCTAATAGACTCACTTACGTCCTTAATGGTCGCACCAGGTTGGTACGATTTTGTCAAATTCTCTATATCGCACTTCATACTAACGAATCTCCATACAGCACTCACTCCTTCATTTTGTTTACGTTCACAATCATACTCTTATTTTTCCTATCATACTTTTTTTTATTGGCTGGTACACTCGGTAGGCATTTGTGCATACGCTCCAGCTGCCGCTTTGCCCTATGTATCGCTCCGCTCAAAATGCCATCTCACTCATTGCATCTATCTCATCTTTTTTATTATCTGTTAAACCATTCATTTGCTCTGTATTAATACCTTCATTCTCACTTTCAATGCTTCCCTCACAGCTCTCTGGTACAACCTCACAATTTCTTATCATATCGCTATTTTCTACATTCTGACATTTGACAAAAATATCACCCTCACGACCTGAAACACACTTTAATTCCTCATTTTCCTTACAAATTATGCACTCATTCGCTTCACTAGCATCATCTAACCATCTCTAACTGCTCTCTGCAAAGCATACACTATCTTCATTGACTATCACTCTTCCTAGCTTTGCATCATCAGGATACTGAATCTTTCCACATAAATCCCTTCCTATATCACTGATGTACAAATTAAGCAGCAGTGGACCAAGCACTAAGTCCTGTACCAGCTTCTTCTCCTCCTGGATTCAGTTTATCTATATACTACTCTTTGATATCTATCCATCAGCCATCTTCTTATCCAAATCACCACCTTCATATCGATCCTCATTCGCTCCTGTTTATACAAGACAGATTTCTATGGTGTATCCTGTGAAATGCCTTTGAAAAATCCAGCATTATCACTCTATAGCCATTTTCATCTTATTTTTCGCTTTATTATAAAAAGTAAGCAGATTACTAAAACAAGACTTACTCTTCACAAAACCATGCTACCCCATATATTTCACCTGTAGAATTGTTGTAACCGTTCTGTATTTCTATTACATATTTCTCAATCATGCTTTGTCCTTTTTGTTCTTTGGTTAAAAACTTCGCGAACTGTCGTAAATGGTCAACTGCCGCCATTTCTATATTTCTACTAGATCTTATGTTCTCATGGTCTATAGTCTAAAAAATGTGTTTGTTTTATGACTGTGCTAGTTAGACTATATTGAGAGCAAGATTATAAGATTTTAAACTAAAGACAAAGCAGATATTGTGAGAATTTCCCATTTATGTTAGTCTTTACCTTTATTTATTCATGACTTGATTATTGATCACTTAAAATTTTATCTTATGCAGGATTGAAATTTCAGGATAGTACATTGACAGAATCACTCCAGTGTGTTGTTCACAAACCATTTAATTAAATCAAAAAGGAATATTTACATTGTTTGATTCACATTAACATATATATACAATTGCATTACAATCCTTTGTTATTTTTAATTCTTCCTAATGCAAACTCAGTTCTAATTTTCTTCCTTGAAAGCTAATTCACAATCTAGAATATCCTGCTAGTCATATATACATAAACTGACAATAAAGCATACCTTGAGTAAGCTTAATACAATATCAGTTCACGTTATCTTCTTCTTATACCCATAAACACACACACACTTAATTTACATTCTTCTTCAGAATTATCACATACATAAGTACTTACAATTCTCATTCAGCACTGCCTTTTACATGAACCTTTTGGTCACATGCAAGTGCTCCTTCTTGTCTTTCTTTCCTTCTGCTGGCTTGTTCTTAATTTCCTGCCAAATTTCTTCCTTGTCTGAGTCATCAATTATTCCATGCTCTATAGGACCCTTAACATGGCGGAAATTCATTCCTTTCGATCCCCGACATCGGACCTCACATGGCGGCAGAAGACTCAGAACCTACGATGCTTCTCTTTTGATTACCAATCACGGACCTCACGTGGCAGCAGACCCAGGTAAGAGAAGGTGAAAATTATAAGACCCAATCTTTTTATGTTGAGCCCTTACATGAGAGGTTGGTTGATCAACTTATAGTACAATAATAAATTTAGTTTAATCCTTTATCCAACGGTGAACAAACAAATTTTGCACCTGAAAGTATCTTCAGGACGGGGGTAAAGTAGTACAACACCGGGCAACTGGTTGCTAAGGTCGAGCAAGCTTACATCACTCCTATCTCAGTATCTCCCATAATGCAAAATGCATCTCCTTGCGGATATGTATAATGTTATGCATTAAGGGAAGAGCCACTACCCAGACTAGTTTTGACCTTTATTGAGGTCTCTTCAGTGGGAGCCAGGCCCCGATGTGAAGATACCAGGCAGAAGCAATAGCATGGTCATCTCTACTTATAGGAGTTGCCAAATGGTGTGCCACCTTTTTTTTTATTAAATTACTCTGGATTTAGAGAAAGATGTTGAAAATTTATTTTTCACTTGGTTAGACTATAATAAATTTAGTTTAATCCTTTATCCAAGTGTGAGCAAACAAAGTTCGCACCTGAAAGTATCTTCAGGACTGGGATAAGGTAGTACAACACCGGGAAACTCGTTGCAAAGGTGAAACAAGCTAACATCACTCCTATCTCAGTATCTTCCATAATGCAAAACACATCTCCTTGCGGATATATGTATAATGTTATGCATTAAGAGAAGGGCCACTACCCAGACTAGTCTCGACCTTTATTGAGGTCTCTTCAGTGGGAGCCAGGCCCAGAGGTGGAGATACTAGACAGAAACAAAGGCAGGTCATCTTTACCTATAAGAGTTGCCAATCTGTGTGCCACCTTTTTTATTAAATTACTCTGGATTTAGAAAAAGATGTTGAAAGTTTATTTTTCACTTGGTTAAACTATAATAAATTTAGTTTAATCCTATATCCAAGTGTGAGCAAACAAAGTTGTACTACCTTACTGGGGTAAGGTAGTACAACACTGGGCAACTGATAACAAAGGTGGACCAAGCTAACATCACTCCTATCCCAGTATCTCCCATAATGCAAAACACATCTCCTTGCAGATATGTATAATGTTAGGGATTAAAGGAAGGGCCACTACCCAGACAAATTTCGACCTTTATTGAGGTCTCCTCAGTGGGAGCCAGGCCCAGAAGTGGAGATACCAGGCAGAAGCAATGGTGAGGTCATCTTTACCTATAGGAGTTGCCAAATGGTGTGCCAACTTTTTATTAAATTACTCTGGATTTAGAGAAAGATGTTGAAAGTTTATTTTTCACTTGGTTAGACTATAATAAATTTAGTTTAATTCTTTTCAGGCGCAAACTTTGTTTGCTCACACTTGGATAAAGGTGTGATTAAACTAAATTTATTATAGTCTAACCAAGTGAAAAATAAACTTTCGACATCTTTCTCTAAATCCAGAGGAATTTAATAAAAAGTTGGCATGCCGTTTGGCAACTCCTATAGTTAAAGATGACCTGCCATTGCTTCTGCCTAGTATCTCCACCTCTGGGTCTGGCTCCCACCGAAGAGACCTCAATAAAGGTTGAAACTAGTCTTAGTAGTGGCCCTTCCCTTAATGCATAACATTATTCATATCTGCAAGGAGATCTGTTTTGCATTATGGGAGATACTGAGATAGGAGTGATGTAAGCTTGCTCCACCTTTGCAACGAGTTGTCCGGTGTTGTGTACTACCTTACCCCAGTCCTGAAGATACTTTCAGGTGCAAACTTTGTTTGCTCACACTTGGATAAAGAATTAAACTAAATTTATTATAGTCTAACCAAGTGAAAAATAAACTTTCAACTTCAAAACCTATAGTACATTAGTACCATGTATGGGTAAAAAAGTCTTTCTTGATGTCTTGCCTTATAAATGCCTGGACTTCTATTGTAGACATGTGCATGTTTCTCGAAACTTCCATATATGGTCATGTATAGACAGACATTTGACCGCGACATCATATTTCGTGTGTCTTTCGAAATAGCCATATATGGATATGAGTTAATAACGTTACATAATGACGTCATGCAGCACATTATTTTAACAAAGGCTCATGGTTAAATTATTACAAATACAAGATTATTACAGACAAAATTCACATTTCTCTAAGTACATTCCCCTTAAAAAAAAAACATGTAAAAGTGAACATGATAATTTAAATAGTTAAATATCATGAGAGATTTTACAGTATCATATTCCTGTTTACCATCCCAAATTCTCTCTGTACTGGATTCTTGAATACCTTAGCCGCCATTACTGAGATGGTGATTGACTTGTAATTTGCTTCCTCTGTCTTGGACTCTCCTTATGCATTAAAATTATTTTGACACTTTTCCACATTCCCAGAACTGAGGCTTAAATTAAACCACTTGGTCAGAGAAGCTGATACTCCATCTATTTTTTTTTTATATATTAATCCCACACATGAGAAGAAGTAGGGTCTATAGCAACTAAATGCCATGTGTGTTTGTGTGCGGGGGTCAGGAACAGCTGGAGGTTGTTGTCCTTTTGGATATTCTTCACTTGGGAAGCTGCTGCACAGAACCGAGATGGATAGCATGAAAGATGACTAGCAGGCTCTGTGACTATGCAGCTTTGACTGTAAAGGGGTGTTCAGCAGCTTTTCCTGATTTCCTTTAGATCTGGCAGAAATGGGAGGCATAATGAATGTTAGCTTGGCTGAATAATGGCCATGGAAATATCTTTAGAGGAGACACAGTGTTGAAACTGATTTCCTATGAGAAAGTACCTGAAGAGAATCTGTAAGAGATGTGTAATTAATCAGCTAAACTGCCCTTTTTCTGAACAGAATCAAAATTTTTAGGGAAGTCTTAGGTGCACCAGTGCAAACACGAGAACAGTATTCCAAGGTTGGCCAGATAAAACAAGCAAAATTGTTTTCGTGAAGATGACTATGTTGTTTTCACCCCAATTGAGGATACTGCTAAGATCAATGTTCAGGGTACTTATTACAGATGATCTTGAAGCTTCAGATGTTTGTGCACTGCAAGGCAGCTTGTCTCATGAGTAGGATGAGTGCTATCATCAGCAAAAATATGAATAGTGTTTGCCGTTTGTGAGATTAAGTCATTGATAAAAATCAGAAAGAGGCTTGAATGAGATATCAGAGTCCTGAGGGGGCACCTGCATTAACTGGAAAATCTGAAGAGATTGTGTTGAGATTTTGAATTTATATAAAGTAAGTAACTGGTGAGAAGAGAAGTACCATCTTGATCTTGTTGAGCTGAGCATTATCAATCAAAAAAGGCCTCCGATCATTATCAAGATCTGAGGCCTTTTTTTTTGCAAGGAAACACCATTACATCTACCATACAAGTCTCTTTTCCCACAGAACAACCTTCATCCACCAGTTCACAGTCTCATGTCCTTTGGCACTACAATGGTGCCAAATGGGATGATCTCCATGACTTATTTTCCTCCTTTCCATTGTCCGACTGCTGCTTCAGTTCTTTTGAACCAAACACCTGATCAAAATGTATAACAGAAATCATTCTCATAGGAATGCTTTCATTCCTTATTCCACTCCAAATTCTCAGTGACCATCAAAAAAAAAAAAAGAAAGAAACTGCACCAATGCAGTGAAAGAAAAATCCTCTGCATACCACAAATGGCTCAAGATCAAAAACTCCAGGCTCCCTCTACTGCAGCTCGCAACAGTTGTAAAAGAAACACCAAGGTTGGTGTTTCTTTTTCAACTGAAACACCAAGTTCAAATTAGGCTTTCAAAAGGACCAAATGCTGCAAACTTGCCTCCTGCCCAACTGGCAGTCACTCCTTCTGGTCCCTTGCCAAGGCCATTGGGCACAACTTCTGCCCCCCAGGTTTCCACCACTCTTGCATCCTGTTGGTGCTGTAGTTACCTCACCTAAAGACAAGGCCAACTTACTGGCTTTCCTACATTGATGACCTGGACAGGATTCCCTCCATGTCATCCATGGTCTGTCAAAAATAAATCCAAAGAATCCTTAATAACTTGAACACAAACAAGGCATCTGGTCCTGATGATATCCCACCTATTGTGATAAAAAATTGTGCCCCAAAACTAACACCTATCCTGTATCGCCTCTTCAAACTATCCTATTCAACTATTATCTACCCTACAACATGGAAACAGGTCCACATCCAACCCATCCCAAAGAAAGGTGATAAAAGTCAACTAACAAACTACCATCCAATTGCTCTTACTTTTGTTCTTTCTAAAATTATGGAGAAGGTCATCAACAATGAACACTTGAACCACCTAGAGACCTGCCAACTAATCAGTGACCAGCAATGCAAATTCCACCACTGTCAACCTATGGCTGATCTTGCTTTCATCTCCCACCTCTGGACTGAAGCCATGGAAAAATTTGGAGAAATGCACATGGTTGCCTTTGACATTTCAAAAAGCATTGGATCAGGTTTGGCAAGGGAATCTACTTAACAAACTGCCATCCTATGGTCTGCCTGCTAGACTCTACAACTGGATCACCAACTTTCTCACTGGTCACTCACTATATGTCATGTTTTACAGTTTCCTCTCGTCACCAGTTTCTGCACCAATGCAGGAGTACCCCAGAGTTCTGTTCATGCACCCACTCTCTTCCTCTTGTATATACATGACTTACTCTCACAGTCTTCCTATCTTATCCATAACTTTGCCAATGACAGTACACTCCATTCCTCCTTTCATTTGACAAACCTTTTTTTTTTTTTGTGACCCAAACTCTGATCTTCCAGTGGGGGCAAGGATAACCTTGTAGACTTCAGCCAACAAAACTCAGTCCTGTCTGATCTCTCACAAGAAAGAGTTTGCATCCCTCTCTTACCTTCAGTAATGCTGAGATATCCAAACATGATCAGATTTCTCTTCTTGGACTGATCTGCACCTCTGATCTTTCCTGGCACAACCACATTTCAACTATAGCTTCTGCAGCTTACTTTTTTGCACAAGACACTACTGCACACTGCTAACTCTATGCAGATCCCAAATCCACCCAACCATGGAATATTGCTCCCATATTTGAGTCGATTCTATGAGAAGAGGGCAATCCAACCTATTAATAATCTCTCTCTCACACAGACAGTAATTTTTTGTCTCCTTTCTGCTAAATTGGCCACTATTATTCCTCCACTCTTCTCCAAATCCTTAGAATGAGAGCCACTGCTAACCAACACCCTTTTACAGTCCATCTTGAAACTACCCAAACCAACTTCACTGTCTTCTCTTTCATTCCATCTACTTCTGTTCTTTGGAACAATTCCCCCCATTCTGCCTTCCTAAAAGATCTTCAGCTGCTCAAGCAAAATGTGAACAGATTCCTCCTTTCTTCTATTCCTCTTGCCCACCCACAGTACTAATGTGCTATAGGACCAGTGGCCGGTTGTGTGAGAATCAGATATTAAAAAAAAAAAAAAAAAAAAATCACATTTAGGGATCAGTCTGAGAGAAAACTGCAGTCCAGTTACAAAGGAAGAAAGGCAGTAATTTGTTGAGATGCCAGACCCTATCAAAAGCCTTGGAGATATCAAATGCAATAGCAAAGGTTTCTCCAAACCTTTCTGTGATAAGTCTGGAGGTGGGTGATAAAGGCCAGGAAATTTTGTGGATCTAGATTAGTAAAATCCATACTGGTGGTCAATAATTAGCTGTCTGTAGTCCAAGTGTCAAAGACATTGACTGTTGATAACCTTCTCCATTACTTTGGATAAAATTGAGGTGAGAGAGCAATAGGTCAGTAGCTTCATGGGAATGGGCTGTATTTTGGCTTCTTTCCATGCTGTTAGAGTCGATGCCAGCTGAGTACAGTATAGTGTAAAATTATAAAGAACAGGTGTTAGTTCAGGGGTACATCTCTTGGGCATAGTAGGTGTGATTCCAGCAGGACCAGATGCCTTTTTTTTTGGTATCTGGGTTTTTCAACATTCTTTGGATGTCTTTGTAACAGAAGGTCACAAGAGACATATAGTACAATGTCATAGACAAAGGAGGTAATTTGCCATGATTATCTTTGGAGGTGTTGGAAGAGCAGAATAAAGCCAAGATGTCAGTCTTGTCTTGCTTTTTTAGGTGATATAATACTACCATTAGGGAGAGAAAGAAGAGGTGGCACAGATGGACAAAACTTATGCCCAACAGTTTTGCAAGGGACCAGAAGACATGACTACCAATGATACAAGTGGTGAGTCTTCTACATTTATTCCTGTTGAAGTTATATGTGGTTATTTTAATGATGGTTTTAAAAGTGTTTCATGCAGCTATGAAGGAAGCTGGTGTTTTGTACTTATGCAATTTCTTTATAGGCTGTTTTCTTTTCTTAGGAACCATGGTTTAAATATATGGTGGAAATTTTGAACAGAATGAAGAAGTGAAAGCTTCCATTCCAATATGGATTATTTCTGTAACAAAATCACAACAGGTATCTGGATGTGAAGAATGAAAGCAGTAGTTTGACCATGGAAATGAGGAGTAATCCTCCCACTTGGCATTGTTGTAATGCCAGAGTATATGAGGTTGTGAATGGTTGAAGGAAGGATGTTCCACCAGTGATGAAAACTAGGATTGTGATATGAATTGCCAAGAGAAGTAGTCATCTGAACAGACTACCTAGTTAAGAAGTGCTCCAGTGTGTTGGGTAGGTGAAGAGGATTGTTGGAACTTCTCATAGTGAGACAAATGATCTGTGTTAGGTAATTGCTTACAGCAAAAATTTCTGTCTCTCTTCCAGCTTGGTCAGTGAAATTTGAGAAAGGGGGCCAATTCAAGTTGTGGACATTTAAATCACCAAGAAAGATGAATTCCCTGTTTGGGAATTTGGATTGAAAATGAAATCGATCTTCAAATATAACAAGTTAGAGAGGTCAGAAATTTTCAGAATTAGGATAACGGTTGAGACAGCAGATAAATCGAACAAAATGTGGCAAAGCAATCTTAAGCCATAGAAGCTCAGAGAGGTGAGATTCTATAATAAACATCCTTGGATGAAGAATATCAGATTACACAAAGGCTTCCCTTATGGCAGAAAGAATCATACAGGATATAATTTAGACAGTTAAGATGGGCAATGGTTGATGTAGCAGAAATTTGTTCAATCAGAAACAGAACATCAGATTTGGATGTCTCAATGTGATGATGCTTGCCACTCAAGTTACTGTTGATGCCATGAATGCTGGTAAAGTGGATATAGAATTTTTTTTTTCTGAGATTTTTGAGTTTGTTTTTATTTAGGAGCTTTATTTTTTAGTTTAATCGCAGAGACCCTATACTTTAGGTTGACTTTCTTATGTAAAGGGTGAAGAGAAAAAGAAAAGAAAAATATGCAGTGCAGAACATGCAAAAACAAAAAAATGTTCTTGTCTCTTTTCTCCTGCTGCATGTCATGTTGCCCATACAGAGAGCATCTGGTCTCCAAACCATAATGTGGCCCAGACAGTACCTCCCTTTGCATGCCATTGCACAGCTTCCCTCTAGGCACAACCTGGTATTGTAGATGGCAGTGAGATTATGCACCAGTTCATCAGGAACCTCCTAAAATGCAGGAGGGTAGAGAATTAATGTATCTCCGTTACACTAATTCTGTGACCTGCATTGCATTCTACAATGTAAACACTTATTCATCTACCTTTCTGGTCACATCTGGCACTGAAATATTTTCACCTGGTACACATTTGCAAAATGATCATTAGTAACTTGACTATTTTGTTTACTTCTATTAACTCCCTACCATCAATTCATTGAGGTCATCCTTCCATAGTCATTCTTCTTTCCACTCACCACATAACAAAAACGCTTTCAAATTTCTTCTTATAATCTGATTTTGTGTTTCTTACCATGCTGGGTAGCTTTCTTCTCTGAGCCTTGTACTGCTCTTTGGATTGCTGATCACCTTTCTCAACAGCATTTTCTGCAGCTTTTCCTTAATAATGCTGGTCATCCATTTAACTCTTACCTTTTACTTGGCATACAGTCTGATACTGCTTTCTTCAAACAGTTCTTGACCATTCCTTTCGTCCCTTGAACATTTTTCACCTCCGAATTCTTATGCCATGATTCTACTCTAAGTTGGATCCTCTGTTTTTCATAATTACTTGCTTATAATTCCCCATATATTCCCCCTTATTAACTGAAAATTCTGCATGTATGGCAATTGTCCACACTGCATAATCACTCTCTCCCCATTTCTGTCTAGATGCAGCACTCTCAAAAAAATAATTACTCAAGACAATATTAACCATCCCACACTTGCTAATCTGCTGATGCATTGCCATCAACATTCTCCCTTTATCCCTTGGCTGTAGCAGAAACCAGTTATATATTTCATTCTGTTGGCCTCTATCTCACACCAGATAACCTCAGTTGAATAACTGCTATCATTAGCAAAACTCTTTCATCCATCCTGTTCCTGTTGCCTCTCTGAAAATGCTATACTCCATCGATTATTATCTGTATGCAGTGGCGCACCCAGGATTTAATCTTGGGGGGGGATTGAACGGATAAAAATATTGTTAATATAATGAATTTGCCTGTGTAGCTCAGTGGATGTGGCGTTTGCACACCACCGCGCTAGGCCGCACGAAGGAAGTCTTGGTTTCGAGTCTAGTCGGCGACTAGAGGAAATTTTTCTAAGCCTTTTTTCGACCGGTTCCCGAGTTAGTCGATCTCTGGCACGGGCAAGCGGGTTTTTCGTCCTGTAAACTCAAGAAAATCGACCATAGAACCCACATTATTTCAGACATTAAATATATTGTGTTAGGGTTAGAGACCACTAGATGGTGGCACATTTGAGCCGTCTCTCTCCACTGGGTACCAGTGGAGATTGAACTGCCCACTCAGTCTCCAAAAGTTAGATAGGACTAAATGGCCTCGCCTATCCCGTATATACGGGAATCAAAAGGCGTTAGCTGATTTTTTTTTTTTTTAATGAATTTGCATTAAAAATATTTTTATCCGTTCTACTAAAATTCGTTAAATTTCATTCATTCTATAAAATTCATTAGGTGATTATAAAAATTTATTTAATGAATAAAATCCAGTTTCTTTTCTTTTTACAAAGCTCTTGAATTATTTCAGTTGTGGTTACATTAATCTCTCTCTCTGTGTATATATATAGTAATGCCAGTTCATTCAATCGTGATTGTGTCATGGTAGATCTTAAATAGGTTTTTAAAAGGCGTAAGTTAGAAAATTACCTTTCACTGACGCATGTTGTTACCGGAAGCATTGCAAATATTTTTAATAAGTTATAGATGTTAAGATATATCATTTTGTCACACTTTGAAACTGCATCAATGGCATTTTCGCATAGAGCTATTGCAAACGGTTTTTCAAATATTTTATATCACAACTTGAATTCAGTATTCAAAATTGCTGGATTTGTATTAGGCAAATCATCAGCATAAAATTCACACAATTGACGAAAATCTTCCATTGCACTTGTTGTTGGAGCATCTTTTCCATTTGGTAGAAGAGAAAAAAATATATTTCAAAAGGTTGTGGTGCCGAGTGAAATGTCATGAAGTTGAGTCGATATTTGGTCAATAAATGGAATGAAATAGTTCTCCTGAAATACTCGTCTACAGAATCGGCGGAACATTGGACCTTAATGTTTGTTTTGATGAAGTCCTTAGCTTTTTAATGTCAATATTAAAATTATTGGCTTTTATACATGCTTCATCGTAAATATCTTTAAATGAAGATTCTGATGTTTCACGAATGGTATTTAATTGAGCCACAACATAATCAACAAAATTTAGAGCAATTAAGAGGTCACTGTCAGATTTTTGCATTATTTTAGATAATGGTATGGTGCACGCAAATTTTTTTTTTTTGCAAGCTAAATAAAGATATTATAAATCTTAAAAGATATTAATGTTATAATATTATAAACAACAAGGACGTCCTGTCTTTTAGGGGTATTGAAGAAATTGTGTACCTTTTCAATTATGCCAATGCAATTTCTTATTTGTCACAGATATAGCATTTCCAAGTGCCTAATTCAAACTATGTGATGCACAACGAACATATAAAGCTTGTCGATATTGTTATTACATAACACCTCCAGGTAGTCCAAAGACATATCGAGGAAGGGAACCTACTCTACAACTCTCCGTCTTCACCAACCACAAGTACAATCTTCATTATCATCTATACCAACGCTGTCTACCGCCGACCACTACTCTAGTATTTTCACAGACGATCACAAACATTCATGCCACACCTGGATTTGAACTCGCAGCCTTTTGGCTGGAGAGTCGGCCAACCAGGCCAGATATATAGATAAAAAATTTAATTTTGTGGATAAAAATTAAAACAAAGTTTTAATTTTTATTGAACAAATAAATAAAATGATATAATTATGTTACTATTTACTTTTAATGAGATGGATGAGCTTCTCTACCTTGCAGAGTTGCTGAATATCTGGCTCAATATTGGTCAACTTCAGTCGAAGATCGGCACACACACAAAGACGGATTCTGTATTTTGTTTTTATTTGAAGGAGCAATGAAAATCGTTTCTCGCAAAAGTAGGTTGTAGAAAACTGCATGACGATTTTCGACTTTTTTAAATAATTCGGGAAATTCACTTCTCACTGAAGACGAGATCCAGAAGCGAGCCAAACTACGATCACACAATTGCATTTTAAGCCCACTGTCACTTGAAAGCTCAATTAGCTGCCCTTTTTTCGAAAATGAAAGGTCGTTCTCGTGACTGCAAGCCGATCATGAAATCACAGAAATTTCTTATAAAAAGTTATCGGAAAATGTTTTCCAAATTCTGTTTCAGAGTTTTGAGGTGGACACAAACCCTTTCCCAGTGGTAAAATTCTAAACTAATAAGTTTCGGGGCCCCTATACAAAATAACTAATTGTATTTACCTTTTGACTACTATCTGGGGAAGCTCCAAACCTCCCCCGTCCCTTTCATCACACGTTCGTAATCAGGCGACTGTTGATATTGATTTTATATACACATTCAAAACTGTAAATAATTGTTGAATAATAGCACAATAATGTAGGCATAATTATCGCAAAGGGAGAAAAGTCACAAAACAGAAAAATGTTCCTACAAACTAACCAGTAGTATTTACCTTTGAATGCGATCCACTGGTCGAGTGTCCAGCAAGTCAGCAAATCTTTCCTTTCGTTAAGTGTATTAATATTATCGCATTGCAACTGATGGGAATTCTGTGTTTCTATGGATTCATTACAGATCTCTTTCTCTTCAGAAACCACACACAAACTGTTATTGCAAACTTGTTTTGTATTATCATCATCCGAGATATTTTTCCGTTTAAAGAAGGTACCAATGTACTTATCCATAATTGAAATACCGTATACTTACTTGCATATAACTCTCACCCCTGATTTTATTTCTCGTAAAAAGAAATTAAAAACTTTCGCATATACCTCACAAATGAAAAAAAAAAAAAAGCTGAAACACGTTCAGAGCAGGGCGATAGTAACTTGCTCCTGCGGTAAACAAAACGCCCTCCCCCAATAGCCACTATATTTATTGCAGAGGCAAGATAAACAAGTACTTTTATTATGTCAGTGAATAAAGTATAAGCCGTCTGTGTAATATATTTCTCAACAAATAGTGCAATTAGAGACAACTGGGATAAAAAATTACACTAATTAATAAATCACATAAGAGCCTGTGTAGCTCAGTGGATGTGGCGTTTGCACACCACCACGCTAGGCCGCACGAAGGAAGTCTTGGTTTCGAGTCTAGTCGGCGACTAGAGGAAATTTTTCTAAGCCTTTTTTTCGACCGGTTCCCGAGTTAGTCGATCTCTGGCACGGGCAAGCAGGTTTTTCCTCCCGGAAACTCGGGTTTTTCGTCCTGTAAACTCAAGAAAATCGACCGTAGAACCCACATTATTTCAGACATTAAATATATTTGTGTTAGGGTTAGGGACCACGAGATGGCGGCACATTTGAGCCGTCTCTTCTCTCTTCACTGCGTACCGCTTAATTAGTGATAGCCTTGGGCCATCTGTCTCTGATTGGGTACCAGTGGAGATTGAACTGCCCACTCAGTCTCCAAAAGTTAGATAGGGCTAAATGGCCTCGCCTACTCCCGTATATACGGGAATAAAAAGGCGTTAGCTGATTTTTTTTTTTTTTTTAATAAATCACATATCCCCTCATACAGAAACTATGCTGTATATATAGACTCAAGCAAAACCATACGTTGCACCGGCAAACACAGTATCTAACTAAAAACTTGTTATTAATTAGATTGTGTGAGTTCGCTCGCCAGCAATAAAATTCAACCAAAAGTGTTAAAATTCATAAACGTGTTAAAACTAAGATATATATATTTTTATAACACTTTTAACATGATAGAGCCTGTGTAGCTCAGTGGATGTGGCGTTTGCCAGCCACGGCGCTTGGCCGCACGAAGGAAGACTTGGTTTCGAGTCTAGTCGGCGACTAGAGGAAATTTTTCTAAGCCTTTTTTCGACCGGTTCCTGAGTTAGTCGATCTCTGGCACGGGCAAGCAGGTTTTTCCTCCCGGAAACTCGGGTTTTTCGTCCTGTAAACTCAAGAAAATCGACCGTAGAACCCACATTATTTCAGACATTAAATATATTGTGTTAGGGTTAGGGACCACGAGATGGCGGCACATTTGAGCCGTCTCTCTTCACTGAGTACCGCTTAATTAGTGATAGCCTTGGGCCATCTATCTCTGATTGGTACCAGTGGAGATTGAACTGCCCACTCAGTCTCCAAAAGTTAGATAGGGCTAAATGGCCTCGCCTACTCCCCGTATACGGGAATAAAAAGGCGTTAGCTGATTTTTTTTTTTTATATATATATATACACCCGAGGGCTGTTCAATAAGTAATAATACTAATTTTACTGTCCCGAAACCACTCATCACAATATTAATTTCTGTGGAATAAAGAAATGTTGCTGTCTGTATTAACAAAAGAGGTTAATTTGTCCTACGAGTCGCGACCAGTCGTCCAAATGGAAGCATCCTTGGAACAGCATTATGCGATTAAATTTTGTGTGTGTTTGCAAAAATCGGCATCGGAACACTTTTAACATGATACGCGGAGCTTTCCACGATGAAGCAATGTCGAGGGCAAGTGTTTTTCGCTAGCATAAAACTTTTAAGGAAGGAAGATCTTGAACATCCATCACAGAGACAATGATCAACACAGCAGTGATTATCATCAAGGAGGATCGCAGAATTACAGTACACCAGCTGCATGTTGTCCTGTGGGAAGTGTTCACTCAATCATGGCTGAACATTTGGGACTGAAACGTGTTTGTGCCCGATGGATTCCCAAACTCTTGACACTGGAGCAAATGTAGCATCGAGTGGATGTGTGCACAGAATGGAAAGAAAGACTGGAACAAGAAGGCGACAACTTCTTAAAACGCATCATTACAGCAGATGAAGCTTGATTGTATCACTATGACCCTACAATGAAACAACAAAGCAGTGAATGGAAGCATTTATCTTCGCCTACCCCCAAGAAAGCAAAAACTGTAAAATCGGCTGGTAAAGTTATGACCATAATGTTTTTTTGACTACGAAGTCATTGTTTACCAACACGCTGTAGAACCCGGGAATACTGTAAACCACTCATACTATGCGGATGTTTTACGTCAAAAGGAAGCGTCCATTGCTGAAGAATGGCTTCTTATTGCACCACGATAATGCAAGGCCACATATTGCTGGTTGTGTAGTGGACGTTTTGCAGAAGAACGACATAGATATCCTACCACGCCTTCCATACAGTCCTGATCTCGCACCGTGTTATTTCTGGCTGTTTACTCAGCTCAAGAAACCACTAAGAGGCCGCCATTTCAAAAGCAACAAAGCATGTGTAAAAGCTGTGGAGGCAGTTTTGAAAGAACTCTCAAAAAAAGGACTTTCACAATTGTTTAAGAAGTGGACGCAACGTTGGGACAAATGCATCACGTCTCACGGTAGTTACTTCGAAAAAGACCATGTAAATGATGACGATTAAAGGTAATCTGTTTTCTGTATAAATATAGTCTTATAACTTATTGAACAGCCTACGTATATATATATATATAGTGAATGCTGTTATGGCAATTTCACATATTATTGGAATTCGGTTGAAGAGAGTTAACATTTCAACTCAATTGTCAGCTTGCTTTTCGCGCGATTTCCGAAAAATATATAAATACTGGAGTTAACTCACAACACATTTTGTCTAAGTATTACTTAGCACTTCTGAAGATATATTGAGCCGTGGTTGAAGAAGGAAAACCTTCAACAATAAAAATCAATAAACAACAAGCAATTGGTTGAAATGTGGTCATGTGGATAACACGTTTACTTCAAATCTGACAAAACAGCAAGGGAAGGCGGAAGCAATAAAACCATTTTGTATTTGCACTTCACCCCTCTTTTATTACTCATCATTCTGCTGCTACAAATTAAAATAGTGGCAGAATGTTCATGGAATGAACATTCTGCCGCCATTTTTTTTTTTTAAGTATTCATTTTATTTTAATAATTTTTATTTACTTATTCAATTTTAATTTGTTTTGTTTGGATAATTAAAATATATAGATTTATTTGGTTAATTTAAGCTTGTGGACTACCTGTCCCATCGTCGCAGACCACAGGTTGAGAAACACTGCTATAGGGTTCTCTCACCTTATGTGACCCCAAATTCATAAGTCATATAGAAGACATGACACAACATAAATAAAAAATGAATTTTAATTAGGAAAAGTATTTTGGAAAATTTTCTAGTGTATTTTAACATTTTCTTTTTTTGGGGATGGGGTGTGGGGGAAGGGCCACTGTCTGTATGACTATCATCCTTCATTCACCAAGGTCTCACTATTACCTATAACTTTTGGGCAAACTGAACTGACCAATGTCAAAAACTCATGTGATTCCAGATACATCTGGCATTATTTATTGCATAAATTGAAGTACCCTCTTCATCTTTCAATCTTCTTCATGCTTGTTTTGATTACTCCACTAAAGTAAAGTACCTGGGGAGCTACATGCAGCATTGTGTGATCACTCACTCTCTCATTCACTTGTAGGATGCCTGCACTCACATTTACCTGTGTTCTCTCTAAACACTCTGGTTTCCCTGGCTCTTGCATTCATATAATGGAGAAAGAAATTGCTTACTGAAAGAAAGAAAAGGAAGGAAGTGATTGTCAAAATGCACAATTCATGGTCAAATTCAAAATTGAAATGCATTTTACTGATAATATATTATTATTATTATTATGTGACACTTCTAGGGATTCGAAAGACTCATCGAGGGAGAGTGTCACATAATATGTGACACTCTCCCTCGATGATTGATCCCTTTCTACTACTAACTACTCTCAAACTTGCTTAACTTTTTGCGTGAGCCATTAGTAGCAGAAGCTCTACCAATCGACTAACCTTTGCTGGCTCTTGTTGAAAAGTTATTAGAAATAATTTATTCATAAAACAAAGCTATTAAATATGCCTACATTATTTTCTGTGCATTTTAATTACTATAGAAACACTTTTAATTTTAAATATTTATAATCATCACAAATTTCGTTGATAAGTACCTGCATGGAGTATAAATAATACTGTGATAATATGGTGGGTGTCCCCTCCCATGATTAATTGGAAGAAATGTATGGTTAGAGAACTTCACAATTAGCAAGCAATGGGGACCAGTTTTTTTTTTTTTCTTCTTTCATTAAAATAATATAAATGGTGCATTATGCTGCTATTATGTTTATTCTTATTATTATTAACATCAGACCTCCATGGAGTCAAAAGACATCACAGGAGGTCTGCACACAATCATGCAAAAAGTAATCATTAACCCATTCACAGTTTCCATACTCATGCAATGCATTCCACTCTTTGTGCAAACAATCCACTCCACATTCCCTTGCCCACACTCACCTTATTCATCATGTATGGCCACTTATTCTACACGTCAATGAAAAATCTCTGCCATATTAATTTTGTAACAATCCCTCACCAACATATATGTCTTAGTCATATACATTCTCGTTTTGTATTCAGCGCTTTACAAATTGTATTCTCGCATTCCAGAGAACCAAAACCAACTTGGTGAATCTTCTCCTGTCCTTTCTTAGATATCTTAATCCTCTTGAAAACCAGGCAACTAGATCTAAACACAGTAGTCCATGTGTGGTATGTTAAAGGCATTATACAAAGGAACCATAGCATCTTTATTTCTACATTTCAAGATTCTCCTCTTCATTGCCATAATCTGTTATGTTCTCACAATTTTAGCACTGCAAGTCTAAACATCAGATCTTTGTCCACCACAACTCTGAGATCTCTTATCTTTCACTCCTTCATGTGGAAGGGATACTATGTGCATAAAGACAATGTCCGTTATGAAAATCATAAGCAACAAACAAGAAGTCACAACTGTTGTACAAAAACTAAGTCTGAGTATGAAATGAAACCAACTCTGCAAGCTAAAGATAACCCCAAAGGATTTTATCGATATGCTGTAAGTAAAAGAAAGAATGAATATGAAAGAATATCTCTTCTGAATGGAGATGGTGTGAGGATGACAGATGCAGAAGAGATTGCTCAACTGGGTGCCCATTTTGCTAAAAGCTATCAGGTGCATGTAACAATATCAGTCCCTATTGCTGAATTCTTATTCAACAATAGGGATTGACAGGATATCAGCACAGATGCTAAAAGTGTTCAGCTGAACTGGCTATTCCTTTAATTAGGCTATATAATTTGGTCACAGAACAGGATAGATTCTGAAGGAGCAGAAAGAATGTGTGGTGATCCCATTGTACAAGTGAGGTGCAAAGAGTGATATATTTAACTCTCAACCAATCTATCTCAGGAGTGGTGTTGAAGATTATGGAAAAGTTGGGGCTCACATTTAGAAATGGGTTGACAAAGAATCTCTGCTTTGCAATGAATGGGTTTACTAAGGCAAGGTCATATTTTAGCAACTTGCTCATTCTATAATAATGTGAGCAAGTTACCATTGAACTAGACAAGGGGAAATGGATACACCTTGATACTTCTGGATTTTGCTAAGACTTTTGACAGAATCCAGCATGGAAGACTTGATTAAATTGGAGAATATGGGTTCAGATTATAAAATATCATGGATAAGACTTTTGACAGAATCCAGCATGGAAGACTTGATTAAATTGGAGAATATGGGTTCAGATTATAAAATATCATGGATAAGAGGATGGTTGACTGACAGATATCAAAAAGTGGTGTATGGGGGATGCGAGTCAGCAAAATTGAAAGTAACTAGTAGTATACCCCAAGGATCAGTCTTTGGTCCACTGTTATTCAATCTGTACATGACATTAGGAAAAATTCAATAGATGGCATACAGCTGTTTGCTGATGATACAAAGATAGGTAGGGTAATCAAGAATGCAGCAGATATGCAGTACTTGCAGTATGATTTGAATAGGCTCGAATTGTGGGTATAAAAATGGATATCAGTTCAATGTCAGTAAATGTAAAGGCATGCACTTTAGTGCGATAAGATATCCAATGTATAATATTGGTGGGATTATGCTAGAAGAAACTGATCATCATCATTATTATCTGACATCTCCAGGGAGTCCAAAGACTCATTGAGGGTGGGCACCTATTCTACAACTCTCTGTATCCAACTACAACACCATCTACTGCCCACCACCATCAGTAGTATTTTCACAGATAATCACAAAAATTCATGCCCATGGTGGGATTTGAACCTGCAGGCTTTTGGTTGGAGAGCTGATACACTCACCACTCGGCCGCCTAGGTATTTTCGGTGTTAGTAGATAGGAAGTTGAAGTTCAAGGACTGTGTAGCGAAGATTGCAAATAAAGGTTAGTCGATTGGTAGAGCTCTGCTACTAATAGCTCACCCAAAAAGTTAAGTAAGTTTGAGCTCGGTTAGTAGTTGGAAGGACGTCAATCGTTCGATGCTGTTGCCACACTCTCCCTCGAGTCTTTCGACTCCCTGGAGGTGTCACATAATAATAATAATTGCAGTGCTGAAACAAACTTTGACATGTAAAGATAAAGGTGTCACTTTGCCTCTTTACAAGGCCTTGATAAGACCTCACTTGGATTATTGTGAAGGTCTAGTTTCAATTGTGATTCTGATCAGTGGGGAGAGTATTAAAAATGATATCAGGATTGTGGAATACTGATTAGGAAGACAGATTGTGAATTTGTAAACTGCAGGCACTAGCAAATAGCTAACTGGAGAAAGAAAGAGGGGTGATATGATTGAGGCTTCCAAATTTCTGAAAGGGTCACAGGATTTCAGTTGAGGGATTTTTTTTTTTATTTTATGAAGGGTGGAGAAAGGACAACAGGCATCCCTGGAAGCTGAGAATGAAGCTGGCGAGATTTAGATTTTTCTCTCGGAGTGGAGCATGGTTAGAATGGATTGCCGTTTGATGTGTGTGTAAGCAGTGTGAATGAATTCAAGAACAAGTACACATACTGCACGCTAGTGCATGTAGTATGTGGCCAACCTTGATGAGTCCCTGACTTTCTGGAGGGTCTCTCTTAACAAGAATAATAATGATAGTAAATTGGCTTTGGATCGTTTCTCCCTGGCGGTGACAAGACCTTTCACCACAGATTGGGAAAATAGCAATCAATAATGCCTCTCCAAAAGAAGTTTGAGAGTTGTAGTATTCCAAAACAAGAATAATGCACATCACTATATCCATCTCGATATTATTTATTTATTATTATTCGTGACATCTCCAACGAGTCTGAAGACTCATCGTGGAAGGACACCTACTGTATAACTCTCCGTCTCCACTACTACACAAAACCTCTATTACTAATCACCTACATCTACTGCCCACCACCACCACAGCTAGTTTTTTTTTTTGTCTGTAAATTGCGTGTGTTCTGAAGGGCCGATTTGTCTGTATGCGGGATGAAAAGCCCGAGTTTCTTGGAGAAAAAAACCTGCTGCCTCAGTATGAGATGGGCTAACTCACCTTCATTTGAAAAAGTCCATATAAAGGTTCCTGCCATCATGACGAGATTCGAACTTTGGCCTTTTCTTATCAAAGGACGCAACGTACTGTCGTTCTTCCAGTTGCGCTATGGAGGCGCTTTCTGTTACTATTATATGACACCTCCAGGGAGTCCAAAGACTCATCGAGGGAGAGTGTGCCAACAGCATCGAACGATTGGACCCCGTCCAACTGCTAACCGCACTCAAACTTCCTTAAGCCATTAGTAGCAGAAGCAGGGCCGGCCTTTTCTATAAAGCGACCCAGGTGCAAGAAACCTTTTGGGGCCCTAAAATATTTTTCAAAGGTAAAAATTAAAGGATTCGAAATAAACGTATTGCAAAACCTCCTACCTGCGAATGATTTTGGCACAGGAAAACAAAAAAAAAAAAAAATCGAAATATAACAGGTTAGCATAACGTTTACTGAACACAAAACAAAAGTATTAAATAATTAAAATAAATATCTAACACAAACAAAAGTAACCTGGCTCACCAACTAGCGCACAAAAACTATTTACAATTAATTATTGTTTAAAGTAATAAATAAAATTCATTTAAGCACAAATGGGGCCTAGTTTTACTAACACGTATATTGCTTAATATGTATTTATTTAAATATGCGTTTTTTTTTTTTGTTGTTGTTGTTTTGTTTTGTTTTTTGCTATGTCATTAATCATTTCCAAAAAAATACAATTTTTGGCAATTGCCTTTTCGATGCTTAATATAGCAAGTGCATTTAAGCGTTCTTCGCACATACTTGACCGAAGATGATCAATTAGGATCGGTGGGGAGAAAAGAAGGTAAGATGGCGGCTCGCGTGTTAGTGTTTCGTGTCGTGTATTTTGATGGTGAATTGTGAATTTGACTGATAAGTTTTTAGAGATTTATGCTTATTCTTTAGTAATATCAGTTATTTGCTGCTGCCATAAACAGGCATTTTATTTTCCATACTGGTTTATCCAGGTAAGTCAACTGACTTCACAAAAGCGATACGCTAGGCCTACTGCCATTAGTATCGCCATTGTTGTTGTACTTTAACATCTTATTGCTGGTTGACACGCCTATGCTTGATATTGCAGGCAGTCCTTTGCGGCTGCGGGATATTTTACAAAAATTTCTGCTGGCAGGTCTTCAGACCTGCGGGATATTTTATTAACGCACATACGAAGTTAAATCGATATGAGCGTACCTGACCTAGACGTATTCACTGATTTGCTCGATAAAGAGCCAGCTCTTGAACTCATTGATAAACTCCAAAAGAAGTTCAAGCTGACATGGCCTACTAGTATGATTGACCCCGACACTATTATCGAGTCACTCGATAAAAAGCTAGCACTCAGTTTCATTAAAAAGCTCCTCAAAAAGTTTGAACGGGATTGGCCCGGCTACTTAAATTTGTATTCCTCACCTGAAGCCGATGCTGAGGAAAATGAAGACTCCCCTCAAATGGAGGAAAAACTCAATCTAGTTATCTCTACCTCTAATCCTTCTGATCAAGAAGAAACCCACGCACGTAAGAAGAGAAAAATTCTTGCTGCTGAGTCAACAAATGTTGTTGGTATGGACGAGGATGTTCCCATTTCAGATCCCTCTGTTTCCCCCAATGAAAAGCTGCCACCGATTATCCTAAGGGAAAAGCAGAGATGGTCATCACTCAGAACCATCATGGCTAATTCACAGATTCGTTACACGTCTGCTAAAAATTCAGACGAGGGAATACGTATTCAGCCCACCACGGTGGCTGACTATAGAAATCTTACAAAGGAACTGGACACTAGAGGAACCCAATATCACACATTTTCACTTGCCTCCGAAAAAAATCTGAAAGTAGTCTTACGTGGAGTCTTCGAGGATATTGACACAGATGAAATAGTTGCTGACCTTAACCTACAAGAACTACCCCCCCCCATAAAGGTTACTAGAATGTTTAGATCAAATAAGACACCTATGCCTTTAGTTTTAGTAGAAATTCATAACATTTACAAAGACATTTATAATTTAAAATCAATCTGTGGACTCAAAATCACCCCAGAACCATTGAGAAAGAAATCTTCTGGGCAGTGCCACCGATGCCAAAAATTTGGCCATGCCCAGAAGCTATGCAAAGCTCAGTTCAAATGCCTAAAATGTGGCGAGAATCACCCCACAAACACCTGCATAAGCCAAAATCCACCCCGGCTAAGTGCGCTAATTGTGGGGGTCCTCACCCTGCTAATTATAGAGGGTGTATATATCACCCCAAAAACAGATGGAATGATACAAGTCATCAATCTACCTCGTCATCTAGTGCGAGAGTTCCTGAAGCTCAGGCTACTCAGTTCTCCAAGAGTAAATACATGACAACAGGTGCTTGCCCATCATTAACTGAGCCCCTTAAGAAAACGAATCTTCAACATCAAGTAAGAACATATGCTGATGTGGCCCGCTCCAATCAGATAGTACAAACCCAGAACCGGAATAATCCACACTCAAATATATCAGCTGTTATCACCTCTTCTCTTGCAAACATGCTGCAGGATTTCAGCAACTCAAATCCATCCTTAAGTGTCACAAAAAGATTCCTACAGCAAACCCAATCCATATTATCGGCACTCTCTGATGCATAGGAAAAAAATTGTCCCAAACTCTCTTAGGATTATCGGTTGGAATGCCAACGGTATAAAAAACAAACTGTTAGAAATCCAGGAATTTAATAATAGATACAACCCAGATATACTGCTAATTAATGAAACTCACCTGAGGCCTGCTGACACCCTGAAAATCAGAGGGTATCAGATTTACAGAAACGACAGGCTTGGGTATAGAGGTGGAGGTACAGCCACCCTTATCAAAAACTATATCAATCATCACTCAATAACCAACCCTACTACCACCAACCTCGAAATCACAGGAATCAATGTTCTCACAAACTCAATTGGAAACCTCAAAATTTTTTCTGCATACAACCCTCCATTAAAGACATTATTGACCTCAGATCTGGATGCCATCCTTGGAGTAAAAGGACCGGTCATCATTGCTGGAGACCTCAATGCAAAGTATCCTGCTTGGAACAGTAAATCTACCAACAAAAATGGTCGCATCCTTTCTAGCTACACAGGATTAAACCATGCTGTTGTGGCTGGACCTACCGAACCAACTCATCTCGGTACATCTGGTACTGCTGATATCCTGGATATAGCCATCCTGCAAGACATTAATCTACAGTACAGCCTTACATCACTAAACGAGCTGTCGTCGGATCACAACCCAATTCTACTGCAATTGGGAGAACAAGAATGCCTGTCTCCTCCTCCTCATTCAGGCATATCGTGGGAGAGATTGTCTAAAGCACTTCGGGATCAAATAGGACCTGTCCCTCACATATGCACACCAGAAGATGTGGAATCTGCAGTGACTAGCCTCACCCAACAGATTAAGTCCGCTATAATGGTTGCATCCTACCAGAAACCTGTTCCCAAGCCTGATCGTTTGCCTGAGGACATTATGGACCTGATCAGAGAGAAGAGCAGAGCTAGGAAGAGATTTCATAACACTCGCACACCTCAGGATAAGACAGTGCTTAACAGATTGAATGGAGCAGTAAGAGATGCACTTAAAACACATAGAAACGAAGTTTGGGATAAAAAGTTAGCCTCTATCTCACCTATTGATCACTCTATCTGGGGCCTACTGAGAAATATCAAAAATAAAACTAGATCCCTCCTCCCTATAATCTCAAACCAGGGCCTAGTCCACACAGATGCAGATAAGGCAGAAGCCATACTTAAAAATCTTGAGGATCAGTGCAAACCTTCTTATAACAACATTGATTTCAATCATCTGTACAAAATCCACAGACAGGTTAGGCATGCACTAAACCTCCTGGACACCAGTGCCGATCATATTGCACCCGCATCACCTGTTGAATTATATGATATTATTAAAAAACTTAAGAACAATAAAGCTCCTGGACCAGACAGCATCTCAAACAGGGTGATCAAGCTGCTGCCTCGAAAAGCTATAGTGCATCTGACCAGTATAATTAATGCAATCTTAAGACTTCACTATTTTCCTTCCACCTGGAAAATGGCTGATGTGATTCCTATACATAAGCCAGGCAAAGACCCACACTTACCGCAGAATTATCGTCCAATCAGTCTCATCTCCAATCTGGGTAAGGTTGCAGAGAAGGTCATCCTCTCACGACTCCAAACCTCAGTAAATGACCTAAACATCCTCCCTAAAGAACAGTTTGGATTTCGACAACACCATAGTACTACCCAGCAAATCCACAGAATTGTGGAATATATCACCACCAGCTACAACTGGCGCCAGTGCACAGGAGCGGTATTCCTAGACCTATCTAAAGCATTTGACAAAATCTGGCATTTTGGACTCCTGCACAAACTTATCTCAGCTGGTATCTCACTAAAAATGGTTCATCTAATCCGTTCATATCTTCAGAATAGATCAATGCAAGTTAAAATTAACGGTTCTACATCGTCCCAGCGCCATATCTTTGCTGGAGTGCCGCAGGGATCTCTACTGGCTCCATTGCTGTTTTCTGTATACATGTCAGACATCCCACACAATCCGATGACTTCCATTTTAGCACTGTATGCGGACGATACGGCAATATTAACCAGATCTCTCAGACCCCACTTCGTTACCAGAAAGCTTCAAGAAAATCTTCTAAAGCTGGAGGGTTGGTTCTCCAAGTGGAAATTGGAAGTCAACCCCCTGAAAAGCTCAGCGGTTCTCTTCTCAAAAAGGCCAATGTCTCCTGCAGGAGATGTATTGCTATTCAGTACTAAAATTCCCTGGCAGAAAGAAACAAATTACCTGGGTGTGATTCTCGACAAAAAGCTATCTTTCAACCAACATATCAAGTCTGCATGTGCAAAAGCATCTAAAGCCATAGCTCAGATCTACCCGCTAATTAATAGAAATAGCAAACTCAGCAACAGAATCAAATTGCAGCTATACCAGACGACGATTCGTCCTATAATCACCTATGCCTCTCCAGCCTGGAGCCACACCTCTAATACTAACATTATTAAGATACAGCGAGTGCAGAACAAGTGCTTGAGAATGATTTTGAACGCCCCGTGGTATGTTAGAGACAGCCAACTCCACAGAGACACAAATATTCCCTATATTCTCTCTTATCTACAATCCTTAGCTTCCAAATTTTTTCTAAAGACGTCCACACACCCCAACGATTTGGTTCAACAAGCTGCAGCATACGAGCCAACCAACGGACATATTTAAATATAGAAGACCAAAAACTATATTAGCCTCCTATAGCGATACATAATCTCTATGCCCATTCAGGGCGAGCAAACTGCTCGTAAATTTTACCCTCACTGTAACCACGACAGATAGCGGGGAATATGAAAAGCATTTTGCTTCACCCTTAAAGAATAAATGTCAATTGTCAATTGACCGAAGATAATTCTTTATCAATTTTAATTTGCTAAAAGAACGTTCTGCACTTGCTATAGTAACTGGTAACGTAAAGAAAATTTTCAATACAGTTAGCACATTTGGAAATAGTTCATTATAACTATTATTTAATATATACTGCAGTATGTCTTGCGCGTTATTTACATTTTTTTGGTCCAAGATCAATTCTCGTAACAAATCAATTTCCTGGATTAAGTCTTCATTTACATCCTTTACTATAATATTTTACAAAATTCCTTGAGCTGTTTTCTAGTTCATTTTTTTCTAATGTTTTTATATCAGTGATTAATTTAAAATAAGAAATAACATTGGGTATATTTTTAAATCTCTCATCTATTTGTACAATAACAGTATCAATCACGACGTTGAAAAAGTAACATCTAAATTCCTCTACCGGGTTTAATAAAACTTCATCTTCTGCTAGTTCGGAAAATAATCTTTTTCGAATTCTTTTTTTCAGGGAAGTCTTCGGAAATATTCAAGTTTCATGCTATCATTTTTGCATCGTCTAAAAATGTGTTAAATTTTGGATTTCATTTTTAATTTTATTCACTAAATTAAAAGCAGAGTCAAGAACAATTGTTTTTACTTGAAATAGCTTGTTGATACTATTAATTTTTGACAATATTGTAAACCACACCGATAAGCTAAAATAAATGGCATTTCTTGTAATGAATCTAGTTGACTTTTAGCTTCGGATACTGCTGTGTTATCGTTAATTACACCAGTAAATTCTAAGGCATAAGTTTGTTCAAACTGTGTATACACTTGCTTTGACTGCGCCTATTTTAGCTTCCCATCGAGTATCATATAATGGTTTAAGCGTAATATTTAAATGCTTTTCTTAATTTCCCACCTTTTTGTAGATACAGAAAATACGCAGTATAAACGTTGCAATATTCCGAAAATTTTTTTATAATATATACTACTGGAAGCAACATCACAAATTATCAAATTAAAAGAATGTGATAAGCAGGGTACATAAATTGCATGAGAGTTTAAACTAATTATTCTAGATTGTACGCCTTTATATGTTCCCTTCATATTGCTACCGTTATCATATGCCTGCCCTCTACAATTCATAATATCTAAATCAAGCTCACCTATTCGTTTTGAAAGCGAATTTGCTAGTCCTTCACCAGTCACATCAGTTACTTCAATAAATCCTATAAATGACTCATTTATAATTAATTTTTTGTCTACAAAATTTACATATCTAATAATTATCGAAGTTTCTTCCTTGTGAGAAATATCAGGAGCACAATCCGTTTGGATACTGTAATATATGGCTGCTTTTATATCGTCTTTAATTTTATTAAGGACTTCATTACCTAATGCAGCAATAATTTCCTCTTGAAATCTGTGCACCAAACGATGCACAATTCTTTTTTTCTTATTTTTAATTCTGTTTACATGATCCATTAGCACAGGATCATATTTACTTAATAATTCTATTAAACTTTAAAAATTTCATGCGTTCCTATTGTTTCATGGGATCTTCGAAATGACAGATTATTACTTGCTAAAAATAGAATTACATCTACAATTTTTTGGAATAGTAATTTTAGACGTTTCTTTATTTATATTAATTTGATTTGTTCTGTCAACAGTCGAACATAAATTAAAACATTTTAATAATTCTTGCCAAGCAATAAAAGAATTAAAGTGACCAACAGAAAGCTCATGATGACAGTTTTCTCCATTTATTAAAACTATATATAAATCGTGTTGATTAATCTTTTTCTCTTCTTTTGGAAAGTAATGCACAAAAAAAAAAAAAAAAAAAAAAATACCGAGTTGAGCTTTTGAGTAAACTAACCAGCAGCGATACTGAGTTTCACCATTTGGCTTTTTTTTTTTTTTTTTTTTTTTTTTAAATAGTACGATATAGAAAATTATCTACCTTCAACATTCTTAACGAATGTGTCTTGATGATCTTGTTTAAGTCCGGTTTTAACACAAAATAATCTAAATTTACCAGTTATAATATTTGGCCACAAACCTGGATCATTTATATTCACTTGATCACCATCGTTATTGTTTTTTCATCGTTATTTGCTGTATCCAAAACGCTTGTATAATCAGACTCTTCTTTTTCGACAAATCCCACAGTTTCTACATTTTCGTTGAAAAGTTGTGTAGCTTGTTTGGTGTTTTCTTCTTCAGTTGAAGTTTGAATCGCAACTGCTGAAGTCGTAGCAATTTCGTTGTCAGATTGATTTTGTAGCCATGAAAACAAATCTACTTGTGACTTTTTGAGATTTTTGCTTTTCTTCTTTTTTCTTTTCTGCTGATTTCCTTTTTTGACACCCAGAGGGATACTTTCTTGGCATGGACATTATGGGTTAGGCTTTGTCTGTCGAATAAGTAAATAATATTAAATATTTTTATCCCATGAATTAACAAAAAGTTAAATATGTACATACTTTTTACAATATTACAAAATTTTAGAAATACTCAAGGAATGTGTTTATTTTTTTCGTTTTGAAAAAAAAATTATTATTAAAAAATTTTATTACTTCAGTACATCAGTTTCACCCATATTTATCACTATTAACTGAGTTGAAATTAACGTAGTTGAGATCTAATTACGTGCAGACACCACTTCATAATCCTGAATATTGATAATACATTTCACATAGCTTTAAAAATAACTTACCGTATTTACTGGAATATAACTCGCACCCCTGATTTTACTTTGCGAAAAAAAAAAAGAAATTGAAAAGTTTAGTTTTTCGAAAAAAAATTGAAAGATGTTGAAAAATAAACTTTCAATATCTTTCTCTAAATCCAGAGTAATTTATTAAAAAAGGGTGGCACACCATTTGGCAATTCCTATAGATAGAGATGATCTGCTAATGCTTCTGCCTGGTATCTCCACTTGGGCCTGGCTCCCACTGAAGAGACCTCAATAAAGGTCGAAACTAGTCTGGGTAGTGGCCCTTCCCTTAATGCATAACATTAGACATATCCGCAAGGAGATGTGTTTTGCATTATATAGGAGATACTGAGATAGGAGTGTTGGTAGCTTGCTCCATCTTTGCAACGAGTTGCCCTGGTGTTGTACCACCTTACTCCAGTCCTGAAGATACTTTCAGGTGCAAACTTTGTTTGCTCACACTTGGATAAAGGATTAAACTGAAGAGACCTCAATAAAGGTCGAAACTAGTCTGGGTAGTGGCCCTTCCCTTAATGCATAACATTAGACATCCGCAAGGAGATGTGTTTTGCATTATAGGAGATACTGAGATAGGAGTGTTGGTAGCTTGCTTCACCTTTGCAACGAGTTGCCCTGGTGTTGTACCACCTTACCCCAGTCCTGAAGATACTTTCAGGCGCAAACTTTGTTTGCTCACACTTGGATAAAAGATTAAACTAAATTTATTATAGATGTGTGGGAGTCTGTCCCCCCAGAAAGACTTTTAACACTTTCAACAGAAAGTGTTAAAATTCGTAAACGTGTGAAATCTAGGAAATATATAGTGAATATTGTTATGGCACTTTCAGATATTGAATTTGGTTGAAGAGAATTAGCATTTCAATTCAAATATTGTCTGCTAACTTTTATCTTTGACTCGCGCGATCTTTTGTTAATACCGCACCAATCATGTGCACATATCTTTACTGGCCTAGTATCATGGCTGTCTGTTCATTAGTCATTCCTGAAGGATTGTTCATTAAGTATCTCAAGTCATGTAAATTTCTGCTAATTTTTGCTTGAAATCATGGGAAAGCAGATGGTGCAGGAAATAGCAATTGCAATATATGCAGGGATTTTAAGAAAAAAACTTAAAACTTTAGTTTCCGAAAATGTAAAGGAAATTTGCTTTTATATTTAATAAGTTAAACATATTAATTGACAATAAATACTTCAAATCCATATTTTCAGTTTATGTAGAAAATGGCGGTGTACTAGAGAATTGCGTGGTAGTGCCAGATAGGTGTGAGAGCGTCGCTGAAAGTGTAAATGAAGGTAGAAACACAGAAAGAATGGATGATTTGATCGATAATGAAAATGGTGAGATAAATGCGAGTAGCGAAATTGCCCGTTTGAATGGCGCGATTCACAGAGCCAGAAGACAACTGGAGCGTATGGAAAAATGTGTGTTGAACGTACCGACAAATAACCGGCGGAAGTCTGTGACAGCAAATAATAGAATGTTCGTAAACGTCAATAAAATGAAGGAGCGAGTGCTGTATGGGGATTCGCTATTAAGAGGCGTAATAATTGAGAATTTAACGAAGTCGTACCAGCCGGGTGCGAACATAAAGGACGTCAGCGAATCTATTCGACTGCAAAAACAGAGGGTGAAAGAGATGATAATCGTGGCAGGAACGAATGATTTGAAAGAGGACAAAATGGAAATGATAGAGGATGTGAGGGAGTTGTTTGAGGTAGCAAAAGAGAAGAGTGAGAGAGTTAGGATGGTGAGTATCTTACCGCGGTATGACAGCGAAGTGCTTAGAAGGAGGGCCAAAATTGCCAATGACTTTATGTGTGGGTTATGCATGGAGAGTGGTGTGGAATTTGTGGATGTGTGGAATGAGTTCGATGGGCGAAAGGACTTATATAAGATGGATGGGTTACATTTGAATGGAGTTGGTGTACGGAGACTTGAAAGAGTGTTGATGAATGATGTGGAAGTGGATGTACAGACTCAGGGAAACTAGATTTATTAAGAGGGGGGGAGTAGATATGCAGACTTTAGGGGGGCAGTTAAGTGTATGAATGAGTATATTATGCCCGGGCGAGTACAACGGACAACAAATCAGAATGGGATAGTTAGTATAAGGCATCAAAGTAGGGATGGGACAAATGGGCTTCTGCGATTCATGTACACTAATGCCAGGAGTATTAGGAACAAGAAGGAAGAGTTTTTGGCCATGGTTGGCGCTTCCAGGCCACAGGTTGTCGGTATTAGTGAAACATGGCTGACAGAAGATGATAAAGCTAGTGGGATTGAATGCGACGGGTATAGCGTGTTCAGGAGTGACAGGGTGAATAAAAAGGGGGGAGGAGTGTTATTGATGATAGCTGATGAGCTTCAGCCAAGGAGTATAGAAGTTGAACTGCAGGATGGGGAAAAAAGCACATTTGAGGCTGTTTGGTGTGAGATAGAATCTAGCAGAACAAAATATACAATTGGGTGCTGCTATAGGCCGGGTGATGGAGTGGATGGTGGGTATAGTATGCATAAGCAAATAGAAGAAATGAGTGGAGGGAGGGTAATTATTATGGGTGATTTCAATTATGGTAACATTGACTGGAAAGAGGAGAGGGCAAATGGGAGGAAGGAATTGGATTTTATGCAGTTATTAAGGGACAACTATCTACGGCAACATGTATTGGAAAATACCAGGGGGCAAAGAGTGCTGGACCTAGTAATTGCAACTGAGAATGTAGCTGTAACGAACATGACCATGTTGCCACCAATTGGTGAGAGTGACCATAAGGTCATGACTTGGGAGGTGGCTAAAGGAGTCGAATTTACAATTAAGACAGGGTACATGTGAATTACCGGGCTTCTAAGTATGACAAGCTTAGGTGTGTGCTTGGCTCAATGCCATGGCATGTAAAACTGCAAGGGCTGGATGTTGATAGTGCATGGGAGGTGGTTAAGAACTGTTTGCAGGAGGCAATGGTTGACTGTATACCAAGAGTCCGAATAATAAATCAGGTAGGGGTTAAATGGATGAATAACACTATTAAGCTTGAGCTGCAAAAAAAGAAACAATTGTGGAGGGAATTTAAGGAGAAGGGTGATCATCAGGTGCATGAACAGTATAAAGCTCAAGCCAGGATGGTAACAAGGGTGGTAAGAAAAGCAAAAGCAGATTACGAAAGGAAATTGGCCATGCAGGCTAAAGAGAATCCCAAACAGTTTTTTCAATATGTTGCAAGTAAAAGGAAAAAATGCTCATGGTAGAATGATCTTAAAAAATGCTGAGGGTAGGGAGGTAACCGAATCAGTCGATGTTGTGGAATTACTGAGCGAGCACTTTGCAAGAGTATATCATCCAGGTGGTGAATTTGCGGAAATGGAAGAACCAACAGCTTATACTGGAATTGTGATGAATGAAGTAGAGGTAACTAGTCTATTACAGAACCTCAATGTCAATACATCTGTGGGATTGGATGGTATACCAGCTCGTGTCGTACGTGAAGCGGCCAAAGAATTGTCAGTGCCCTTGACCATTTTGTTTAATTTGAGCCTCAGGACTGGGTCAGTCCCAAGGGGGTGGAAAGAGGGGAAAATAGTTCCACTGCACAAAGGTGGTTCCAAGGCTGCTGTTGAAAATTACCGGCCAATCAGCATAACAGGAATCATTATCAAGGTCTTAGAGAAAATAGTCAAGAGGAAAATACAAGATTGGATAGAAGAAAATGGGATACTGTATCGGGGACAGCATGGTTTTGTGAAGGGTAGGTCATGACTCAGTAACTTGCTCACGTATTATAACACAGTGACGGCTGAACTGGATAAGGGTAATGGGTTTACAGTGATTCTACTGGACCTTGCTAAGGCCTTTGACAGGATACCACATGGAATTCTAATCAGTAAATTGCAGCATATGGGAATGGACATACAGTTGGTGAGATGGATAGGAGGGTGGTTGACGGAGAGATATCAGAGAGTGGTTTACTCAGGAGTAGAGTCCACAAGACGGCCTGTGACTAGTGGTGTACCACAAGGATCTGTTCTTGGACCACTGCTGTTTAATTTGTTCATTAATGATATAGGAAAGGATCTGAGAGGAACAGTTCAATTGTTTGCGGATGATGCGAAGTTGGGTAGGGCAATAGTGAATGCAGATGACGTCAAAATTTTGCAGGATGATTTGGATAGATTGGAGGTCTGGGCTAGGGATAATGGATGTCAATTTAATGTGTCAAAATGTAAGGTTATGCATTTTGGTGTGAAAAGATTGGAGGCAGTTTACTGCATTGGTGGAACCGTGCTCCAGGAAATTGATGAGGCACGAGATTTAGGAGTGTTGGTGGATAAGGAATTGAAATTTAGGGGACACATTGCAAAAGTGGCCAAATCAGCTCATCAAATCACTTGGTTGCTGAAGAATACGTTGACAAGCAGAGACAAGCAAGTTATTGTTCCTCTGTATCGAGCCTTGATAAGACCTCATCTCGACTACTGTGCCCAGATTTGGTCACCTAGGTTTCTTCTTGATGTGGAGGAGGTGGAGAGGATCCAGAGGCGAGTGACCAAGATGATAGCAGGTCTGTGGAATGAACCGTATGAGAATAGGTTGAGGATTTGTGGGTTGCAAAAATTGGTTGATAGGCGGAGGAGGGGAGATATGATTGAGACATTCAAATTACTGAAGGGTTTCTCTAAAATTAATTCAGAAGATATTTTTGAGAACACGGCTGGTTGTGGGAGGACTAGGGGACATCCATGGAAACTGGGCAAAAGTGTGGTTAGTAAAGGTGTTAGAGCTGGGTTCTTTACTTTTAGATTAGTGAATGAGTGGAATGCGCTCCCTGAGTCTGTGGTGGATGCTGTGACAGTGAATGAGTTTAAGGCGAGGTATGATAGATACTGTATGAATGTCGAATAGTTGTGATGAAAATGATTTGGGGCCTCCCTCGATGAGTCTAATGACTCCCCGGAGTTGCCCGTAATAATAATAATAATAATATTTTAATGACTTACGATTTAATAAAATCCAAATACACTTTAGAAAAGGGATACGTTCTTTACGAAGGTTGGTCGATTGGTAGAGCCTCTGCTACTAATGGCTTAGTTAAGTAAGTTTGAGCTCGGTTAGTAGTTGGAAGGAGTCCAATCCTTCGATGCTGTTGGCACACTCTCCTTCGATGAGTCTTTGGACTCCCTGGAGGTGTCAAATAATAATAATATATCAAATGATGGTAAAGGAGCCACGCCACGTCTGGATGCCTGACGAATAATGCAACAACTGAACTGGACAAAATTTGTGCATCAGTATATCGCGGAGATATATCGATGGCTTGGAAATAGGATGTTTCCTATTTCCAAGCCATCGATTGTGTTCTAATTTTGTTATTACTTATTATTATGAAACAGTTAGTAGAGTTTAATTGATTATTGCATTTTTATTTGGTATAGTAGTACCTAATAAAATTGTATTATATTAAGTTAAAATGAGCGAAGATGTTTGAAATGTATTTTTTTATTTAATTATTTTTTAAGATGAGCCCTGGGTTGCGTGCCGGAATAAAGTCATTGGCGTGCCACGTTTGGCAGGCATGTTAAGGGTTGTCCAACCCTGCTCTAGACTAACCATATACAAAAAATATAATAAATATTTTTTCAACGGTTTCGATAACGAGCCACATGATATGTGTAAGAGATTAGAAAAAATCTAATGATGAATCAGGCATTTTAGCATTTTAAGGTAAAAATGAAATCATGTTTGTTCATTTTTACACACTGCATAAACGCATCAAAAAGGTTAAGCAAAAACCCTAATATAATAGAGAAACAGAGATATTATTATTACCGGGGGACCTAAAATCCTGTCGATGAAATCCCATTAATTATAAGCAAAATTAGAAAAATAAAATAAAAAATACGTTTCAAATGTGTACCGACTGTGCCCACTCGATCGTGGGGCCCGTGTGCATTGCACCCATCGAACCCCCGAGATGGCCGGCCCTGAGCAGAGGCAGAGCCGAATTAAGACTCATAGAGGCCCTGAGCACTTAAAAGATTTTGGTGCCCCATATATATGTAACTCAAAATATAAATAATAATAAACCATAAAATAAATTTTTTATTTTTCAAAATGAAACAAAACTCATAGGAAGATGGAAAATAATGTTTATTTTTGTATACTTCAACTTTATTTAGATTTGAAAAGTTTTCTCCTACTTTTTTAATTGCAAAGTCTTTGATCAGATCCTCAAAATTAATCTTACGTAATAACACATCTGCTTCTATACTTAGTAGAGATAAGGCATTCAACCTGCCTTGTTGCTTAGTTGTTCTGATGGGATTTTAATTATACACTTTACTTTCAACTGAGAAAATAAACGCTCAGCTGAGCAATTTGTGACCATTAATGTTAAAAATATACGAAAGGCACACTCAATATTGTCTTTTACAATTATTTTATAAAGTTCAGCATGACTGAATCTTGTTTTTATATTTTTTTTTGTTGCACTGAACTTATGGCGCACATATGAGTGAAACTGCTGAAGCTCAGCTGGGAAACTAGTGTTCAAGTCCTCTGGGTAAGCATCAATGAGCTTTTGACAACACTGAGAATACCTTTCAATTTCAGTTGATGATGATGAAGTTACTGAAGTAGCATTATGTGGCACATCACTTAGAAAAGAAAATCTCTCTGATATTTCTTTGTATATCTCTCCTCTTCTTCTCATCTCAGTTTCAAGTTTGTCAACAATTGTGTAAAAGATGGTGATACGAAATTTATCTCTGGCATTCAGATATACTTCTGGAGCATCTCCGTCATTGGGTACCTTCTTTCTGATACTTTTGCGAGTTTGAGCTTCCTTGTAATCAACATCTGGTAGCACTTCGTTTGTAGCTGCTTCATATCTTTCAAATTCATTTCGTGAAGTGCACAATTGGTCAGCTAATGATACATACAGATCTGCACATGTTTTTAAGTTGACATCCTCATTCTATAGAACTTGGTTTACTCTATAAACATTTTGCAAAATCTCATCCCAAAAATTCAAGGTAAAAACGAATTCTAGCTCTTGCATCTTATTTGCAATATTATCTGCTTCTCTTCTAGTGTCTCCCTTCTGTGACGTCTTTGGCTATACAGCATAACGCTTCTAAAATTTGAAGGAAAGATTTCAAAATTACCGCTGTTGCCATAGCATGTGCCTCCCATCTGGTATCAGAGAGGGATTTTAAGACATTTTCATTTCCAATACAACCTTTAAGAATTGTCCACCTGCTGGTTGAGGCTGAAAAAAAGGTATAGAGCAACCGCACTGTAGAAAAGAAATTAACCGCATCTTGACAGCAGTCAATAGCACTTCGACCGAATTTAGTGAATGAGCTGCACAGGGCATATACATAGCAAACTTGTTTTTTTCTAAAATTTTTTGCTGCATCCCCTTATAACACCCAGACATGTTAGCAGCGTTGTCATAAGACTGACCGCTACATTTTGAAAAGTTTAGCTGACAAACTTTACGTAAGTACTGCAACACCTGATTTGCCATTTCCTCACCGGTATGGCTTTTCATTTCCAGAAAGGTTAAAAAGCGTTCAATAGGCTGTCCATCTTTTAAGTACCTAAGTACAACACTTAACTGGTCGATATGTGACAGATCTGGTGTTGAATCAACTGACAAACTAAATTAACCAGAAGATTTTACTTCATCAACAATACGTACGTGGACCTTTTGAGCCATCAGTTGAATGAGTTCCTCACAGGTGGTTTTGGACAGATAAGAAGGATTTCCTTTGCCATAATTTCCATATTTTGCAATGTGACCTGCTAAAAATGGATCAAACTGACTTATGAGCTCAAGCAGCCCTAAAAAAGTTCCCATTTTATAATGATACAGATCTTTCTTCTGTTCTTCGAAAAGCCAAGTCACGTTCAGCTACCGTACGAATAACAGCTATGACACACCTCAGGACATGTTCCCAGTAATCGCACTCTTCCTGAATTTGTTTTTCCAACTGTTGTCCCAACCCTACACCTTGTCTGCTAGTTAAGTATGTTAGCATAGAGTCTCGGTGAGTAGTGCTTTTTTCATGTTGATCAATTACAATAGTATTTCGCCAGTCACTGAACCCTTCTCTTATAACAAAATGTGAGAAATTTTTAGGAGCAAACAGTTTACAAAAAAAAAAAAAAAAAAAAACCAAACTGATCCCGTTGATGGTGAATACAATAACCACTCTCTCTTGTGTTCCTCACCATTGGCTTTTGTCCCAACAAAAAGTTTTTGCTAACAGTATCTTACTGGTTTGCCACTACTGAAATTATTATTATTATTCCTGATACCTCCAAGGAGTCCGAAGACTCATCGCGGGAGGACACCTACAACTGTCTCAACCAGTACACCGAACCTCTACTACGAATCAACGCCATCTACCGCCCACCTCCACCACAACTAGTAATTTTTGTCTGTAAATTGCGTGTGTTCTGAAGGGCCGATTTGTCTGTATGCGGGATGAAAAACCCGAGTTTCCGGGAGAAAAAACCCTGCTAATGTCGGTAAGACTTGTCAAATGGCCCATTGTGGTGTTGATAGTCACTGGCTCCCCAAGCAGTCCAATAAGCCACGTCATCAGCAGAGAAATCAAGCCATAACCCTGGATCTTTTGCTATATTTACTTCATCTTTTGCAGACTGAATCATTTCACCATATCACCATGGCCCACTAAACTTTCATTTTCAGCAATTATTTCAACCTCAGAATGTTTTGTAAAGCAATTGCATCAACATTTGCAGTAGAGATATCAAGAGAATTTACAGACAAAGTGAGGTCAGTAGTGAGACATGTTCTCGATGAACCTGCTTGTGACACCTTGATGATTCCAACATCATATTTTGATTTTGAAGTGATCAAAATGGTATTTGTGTCCACATCTGATGACGGAGATTGGCTCTAATCAGGAATTGGTATATAATGTTGTGGAACTTGTGTGAAGAAATCAGTCAACTTTGCAGTCTTGGAATCTAATTCCAGTCTCCTCTTGTTTCTTTTTTGATAGGTTTCGCTTTTGTGCACCACTTAACTGAACACGTTTCATCTTGGTTCTTGGGATCTGTTAAATACAGAAATAAAAAGATTATTTTGTTGAATATTAGGTGGCAATCAACACAGTTACACATATCACAGGCAAAATCATACGAACAATTTAATTTTCGGCTTATAGCTGAATCTTGTGCTTTCGTGCTTTAATTAACTCTTATTTTACCAGAGTCGCACTTCTGCGACAGCTAGGCCTTTTACCGGTGGCGCGTTTCTGAGACTACCACGTGGTTTGTTTTATATTTGCTTCTGGAGCCTTTATTAAGACATAATTTATTAAAACAAGACCTAAAACAGACAGGAAAATAAAAAATAAAATGGTTACGTTAATTATAAAAAATTACCTCATTTCACGCAATGGTAGTGCCAGAAAGCGTCGTGAGCAATAATACGGTGTAAACGAACCGTCATGCACGTGGTTCGAGTTTTATTAGGCCTTCTACACTTCATTATTTCTTGAAACAAAGTAGGTAACAGTAAGAAAAGATAAAAACAATGGAAAAACTAATTAAAAGTTAATTTAAATTAAATTCGCCTACTCCCTATACGGGAACAAAAAAGGCGTTAGCTGATTTTTTTAATTTTTTATTATTATTTTTTTTAACTAAAGCAGAAATTCTGTGGTGCCCCCTTTCCATGATGCCCTAAGCACGTGCTTATTTTGCTTAATGGTTAATGCAGCCCTGACCAGGGGATCTACCAATCGACCAACCTTTCGTACTGACAAACGACGAGAATGTCTATAGGCATCAGTCCCGTGGGAGATATTTGTGGATCTGAATGTCTCGCCTAACAGATGAACTGTTCTCAACACGGCATATACATTTCTCCAAACCAATCGACTGCAGATGTACGTTTCAATCCTTCGTGCTTCTGTCTTATGCCAGTAATGGCGCTGTTATGTTGAAAAATAATTATCAGATACTGATGATTCTAAATGACGAGTTGAAAGTTGGTCTCTGATTAGGCTGACATACGTACCGTTTTGAACGGGACAGTGCCGTTTTTTTTTTTTTTTCCATATTTCCCGGCCGTCCCATCGTTTTAACAAAAATGTCAATTTTTTCCCGTTTTTAATAAAACCTATAAATATACTTTAATATTGGTCATTCATAAATTATTATTCATAACCTATAATCGTATATCATGGATACCAGACCTCAATTTGCATAACCATGGAATCGCATTGTTCCATACTACATATCGATGTCTGCAGTGATTTATTCAGAGAAAATAAAAAATACATGTTGGCAACACTTGCGCGTATCAGACGCGGCATCTATTCTGCTGTAGTGTTAAGTTTTTGTTTTGCTTGTATGTTAACTGGTGGCTTTGTTATTCGGTGCCGGTGGTTTAAATTTCATATTTTTTTTTAAAGCTTTAAGTCTATCCTTGCAATGCCAAAGAGGTGAAACTGGAGTTTTAATGGCGATCTCCAGAAAGAATTCAAATTTATTAAACTGGACAAGCTGTGTAGTGAACAAAAGTGATAAGCCAACATTATAATGTTCATTTTCCGTTGCTCATGGAGGCAGAAGCGACATCAACCAACTTCTATTTAGCCAGAAACATCAGAATGCTGAAAAGACTCTGAATTCAGTTAAAAACATCAGCTCGTTTATGGTGAGACGTGATGGTGATAGGGAAAGCGATAAAATTGCAGCAAGTGAAGCTCTTGTTGCTTATCATACTGTGCATCACGACCAAAGTCTTCGCGCAAATGACTGCTTGTCGGCATTGATAAAGAAAATTTATGAACCAAAACTTTCTACAGCACGTACTAAATCAGAAGTAATAATTACCAACGTTTGATCAGCATACAGTACATATTGGGCAAAGTAATAGAGGATTTGAATAAAACCAAAAGCATTACAATCAGTTTAGATGCATCAAACAAAAAAGTCATCAAAGTTTTTCCAATCGTTGTGCAGTACTTTTTCCCAGATTGTGGTGTTCAAGACAAATTAATAGACTTTATTTCCTTACCTGGTGAAACATCTGGCCATGCGCTATGTTGAAGGAAGTAAGTGACAAATTTGCCTTACAAAACAAAAGTGTTGCTTTGTGTGCAGATAACATGAAGACCAAGTTTGGTGGTTGCAAAAAACTTGAAGCTGAACCGAAGGGACAATTACCAGTATTGGTTGTGGGGTATACATTATACACAGTTGTCTCCAGTATGCTGTCGACTGTTTACCAATTGATATTGAATGTTTTGCAGTGAAAGTATACAAATACTTTCTGAAAGAACTGAAAAATGTTTGTGACTTTGCAGGAAACAATTACGCTAAATTGTTAGAGCATGCAAATACAAGCTTTTTGTCTTTGGGTCCATCGATTGATAGAATTTTAAGCATGTTTGATAGACTTCGTTCTTATTTTCTTTCTAATGAAAAATACCCTGTTATGTTGCGAAAATTTTTGAAGATCCCTGTTTCAAATTGTGATTGACAAATACAAGGGACTAAGGTCATAAGCATCGACGTGAAATTGCAAATCATTCTATCAAGCAGTTTGTTTTATACAGCTGCCTGAAGCAAAAATGTTGTCTGTATCCTTGAAATGGATAAAATTGAGTGTGCTGTTATAAAATTCTTTATAAAAGAAGGTTTAACGCCAAAAGAAATTCATTTGAAGTTCATAAAAGTTTGCAGGCACTCTTCTGCTTCGTTTTCGACAATTAAAGAAATAGGCTGCCGAATTTAAACGTGACCGTACCAGGCTTGAAGATGATCGATGTGAAGGACATCCAAAAAGTGTAACAAAACCAGAAATCATTGATCAAGTGCATGATGTGGTATTGGATGACTGGCGAGTCAAAGTGCATGAAATTTCTGAGATTATAGGCATTTCAAAAGAACGTGTAGAATATATTTTGCATGAAGAATTGCATATGAAAAAGCTTCGCGCAAGATGGGTACCGACCTTTCTCACAGTAGATCATAAACGCACTTGCATATAAATCTCTGAAGTGCTTGGAGCGTTTTAAAAAGAATAAAACTGATTTCGTGCATCGATTTATTACTATGAATGAGACTTGGATTCACCATTACACACCAGAATCCAAACAGCAGTCAAAACAGTGGACAGAAGCCGGTTGTTCAGCGCCAAAGAAGCCATCAGCAGGAAAGGTCACGGCATCGGTGTTTTGGGATGCTAAAGGCATTTTGTTTATTAATTATCTTGAAAATGGTAAAACAATAACCGGGGAATGTTATTCCGATCTTTTAACCAGACTAGCCAAAAAATTCATGAGAAAAGACCCGGTTTGCAGAAGGAAAAAAAAATCATCTTTCATTAGGACAATGCACCTGCCCACAAAAGTGTTTTGGCAACGAGAAAATTAAGGGATCTGCACTATGAATTGTGAACATCCACCCTATTTCCCAGATTTGGCTCCCTCTGACTTCTATCTCTTCCCAAAACTAAAACTCTTCCTCACTGGTCAGCATTTTGCTTCGAATCAAGAGGTGATTGCAGCTGTAGAGGGTTATTTTGCAGATCTTATTGACAACCACGGCAGGGATAGGATAATGGCGCTGGAGTGTCGCTGGAAAGAATGTATTCCAGGAAGATTGTGTGAAAATATAAAAATAATTTTGAAATTATAAATTCGTTTTTTCAGTGTTGGCTGATAACTTTTCAGACCACCCTCGTATAGTACTTTTAATTTACCAAAGTGGTGGATTGAAGAAATCTGACGTCAGTAATCCATAGGTCGCTAGTTCGATTCCTGCAGATCGCTCAGAATCTCGACAGATTCTGAGCTCTAATTACTACTATGTTTTTTTACTATTAAAAACAGTTTAGTTGACGTCTTAACTTTGTTAAGACCTCAACTAAACTGACTCATGAAAAGTACATGTTCCTTTGCACATTTCTTTATGAATTCTCCAATACCTCGTTGGTGAGTTTGAATGTAGATTTATCCATATCTTTAAGCATTACTATCTGGTCTATATTCCACATGGAATTTTTTAATGTGTAAATTGCAGCACATGGTGATGTAAATTGGTGATTCTGGTGAAGTGGATAAGAGGATGGTGGATGCAGGGATATCAGAGATTAGAGTCCTGTAGAAGTCCTGCGACTAACGACGTGCCACGGGGATCTGTTCTTAATAGAAGTTGCCTATTTAATTTATACATTAATGATGCAGGTAAGGAACTATTCAGTTTGCCGACGATGCAAAGTTGGATAGAGGAGCAATAGTTAATGTAGACGATGTTAAAATATTGCAAGATGTTTGGGATAAACTAGTTGTCTGAGCAAAGGTGAATAGATTTCGTTTTAATGTGACAAAGTGTAAGATTATGCATTTTGGGGTTAAAAAATTACCAGCTGTATACCACATTGATGGACTGTACTGCAGGTAATTGACAAAGCTAGAGACTTTGGAGTGTTACTGGATAGAGAATTAGATTGCAGAGGGTACATTGCAAAATTGGCTAAAGCAGCTCATTAGATTACTTGCTTTACTGAAGAATACTTTGACGAGCAGAGACAACAGGTTATTATTCCTCTTTATCTTGCCTTGATAAGATCCCATCTTGGCTGCTGTGTGCAAATCTCGTCATCTGGATTTCTTGGCGATAAGGAACAGGTAGAGAGGATCTAGAGTCGAGTGACTACGATGGTCGCAGGTCTATGAGAATATGTTGAAGATTTACAGGTTACAGATATTGGTTGACAGGTGGAAAAGGGGTGATATGATTGAGACATACAAATTACTGAAGGGTTTTACAATATTAATAGAGGAAACCGTTTTTTTCAGAATATTTTTCTGATGGTGGACGACGAGGGCCGTCCTTGAAAATTAAGCAAGAATATAGTTAGCAAGGATATTAAAACTACATTTTTTGCTTGGAGAATGGTGAATGAGTAGAATCAATTGCTAGAGTCTGATGTGGGTGCAATGACTGAATGAGTTCAGAGCAAAGTAAGCCAGAGACTCTACAAATGTTGGATAGCTAGCTTGATATTTAGGGTCTATATCAGTGAGTCGAATGTCTCCATGGAATAGCGCGTAATAATAATAATATTTGTAGTTAATTCACTTCCATCTTATTTGATGAACTCAGCTAATATGTCATTAGTACGTGATGCTTTGATGTCTTTTATCTGCTTTATGGTTTCTTCTACTTCGGCTAGTGAATGCTTAAATATTTCTCGGCAACAAGTATAAGTATTCTTTTTGAAAATTTCAGCAGGTTAATCACTATTTAGAAGTCTGTTAAAGTACACTCTCTGCCTTTTTACTACCTCATCTCAAGTGGCTAGGTTTTTTTTTTATTACTATTGTTGGTTATTATTTTCATATATGAAGCTGTTTTTTGGTTTTTAATTTCATAAAAATATTTTTATGAAATTAAGGTTTGTTATTGAAATTAATTGATTGTTAGAGCCTCTGCTACTAATGGCTCAGTTAAGTAAGTTTGAGCGCGGTTAGTAGTTGGAAGGAGATCAATCGTTCGATGCTGTTGATACACTCTCCCTTAATGAGTCTTTGGACTCCCTGGAGGTGTCAAATAATAATAATAATAAATACTCTTGGATTTCCTTAATCTGTTCATGTAGCAATTTTCTTCTCTGTTGTCTGATTATTTAATTGACTTCATGACAAACATTTTAATTCATTACAAAGCCATATTGTAATGAAGCTGTTTTTTGTTTTTTCTCGCGGTTAGTTATATTAAAATACTTTTGGATTTCATTTTGGAAAATTATGGAGACAACTACCATGTTATAGTAAAACTTTAGTTTAATATAAACCAAAATATACACTCGACGTTTCCACCTTCATATCAAGGTCATTATCTGGAGCATACACAATATATATATATATATGACAGAATGATCATTGACGCGATTAACATACATAGTTTTATGAAGAATTAAATGACTAGAACCGAGATTTAAGTAAAAAGGTTTTAATATAAACATACTACTAGTTTCGGCCTGTAACAGCCTTCTTCAGGTGACATTATAAAAGAAAAAAACACTAAACATTGAGGGTTAAAAGACTATGAACAACACAGGCAGTCTTTATACATAATTAGCATGAAAACGTTGTAGTTGTATTTGAAGCTGTTCTTTCGTTTGTTGCATTGTTGGGAGAGTGCGTGTTTCCTGCATCACGTGAACGCCAGTACATGATTACAGCTGAATGACTATCTGGGAGGTTGTAGCTTAAGTTGTTATTTAGATGAACAGGATTGAAGATGATTTCTCTAGATTCCACAATTTTTTTCTCTATTTCGTCACTGCAACGGAAGATGTTAGTAGATTTTTCCCAGCAGACTTTGTGACTTTGGTTATCATCATTAGGATTAGCCGAGAAAAGGATATGACTTGATAATGCACTCGCTCGCTGTCTCTTGTAAGTAATGTCTCTCATGTGTTCTTCCATACGCATTTCGACAGATTTGTCTGTCTGCCCGAAATAAGGAATATCGCAGTCACATAATATTTTATATACACCAGGGTATTTGAGTTGATGTTGACAAGGTTTTGGGTGGCTAATTAAGGAACGGATCTTTGGAAGTGGAGTGAACAAGGTTCTGATATTGTATTTTCTTAGAACTTTTGCTAATTTGTGTGAAACAGTACTTATGTAAGGAATAGATATATTGCCTTTGAATCTATTTGTTTCTTCTGAGTGATGTCTAGGAGGATTAAGAAGGAATTTGTCAATGATTTTCTTGGAATATCCATTAACTTCGAAAGAAGTTTTCAGATGGTTGATTTCTGTAAGCAGTTCATTTGGGTCATCAAGAAGAGAACGGGCTCTATGTCCCAAGGTGGAAATTATTCCAAGCTTACGAGGAGGGAAATGATGAGACTGACTGTGCAGATATCTGTTGGTATGTGTGGGCTTTGTATATATTGATATTTTTAGTTTACCAGAAGAGCGAGTCAGTTTGACATAAGAAAAGGCAAGGAATTATCCGTTTCAAGCTCAGCAGTAAACTTAATACTTTGATGTCGGCTATTGAGATGTTCGAGAAAAACCATAAGGGATTCATGTCCATGGCTCCAAACAATGAAGACATCATCCACATAACGTTTCCAAACTTTAGGTGTTAAAATAAAGGAAGAGATAGCCTTGGTTTCAAAATCCTCTAAGTAAATATTTGCGAGTACAGGGGATAAAGGATTACCCATAGCCAGTCCATGATTTTGTTTGTATATATTATCTTGAAATTTGAAGTAACCGGACCTGATGCAATGTGTAAGCAAGGCTAACATTTTTTTGGATAACTTGTCCTTGAGTAATGTTAGGACTTCATCTGTAGGGACATTAGTGAACAAACAAGTTATGCCAAGCTAGCCATGATGTCATTTTCATCAACTGTAATATCCTTGATATATGTAACAAATTCTGTAGTGTTCTTGATAAAGGATGGTGACTTCCCTGAAAAACTTTTGAGGTATTTGGCAAGATATTTTGAAAGATTGTATGTAGGAGAATCGATACCTTCTACAATTGGGCGTAATGGGGTGTTCTCTTTATGGATTTTAGGAACACCATATATGCGAGGAATTAACGGATGGAGAGAGAGCGTAGAGATAAACAAACGTTTCGGGATAATTCAGTTGTTGTTTTTAATAAGTTGTTTGTACGATTTTGAAGTTCACGAGTTGGATCTGTCTCAAGTATTGAGTAGGTATCATTATGTAGTAATTCAATCATTTTATTCTATCTTCAGCGTTCAGGATGACTGTTGCATTTCCTTTATCCACAGGGAGGATGATTATATCTCTGTTGTTTTTTAAACTTTTAATAGCTTTGCGTTCAGTTGAAGTAATGTTGTCTGCAGGTGGTTTTGCGTTATTAATAATAAAGATTGATTCAATATGTAGAAGGTTTGCATCTTGTGGAGGGAGAAAAGAAGCAGCTTTTTCTATTTTTGTAAGTAGTGTCTCCTTTGGTATTAATTTTGGGGAAGGAATAAAGTTTAGAGACCTTTACTAAGGATGCTTTGTTCTACATCTGAAAGTATATAGGAGGATTTGTTAATAACGACTTTGTCAATATTGGTGTGTGGTTTTGAGTTCCTCTTATTTTGTAATCTCTTTAATGTTTCAAATTTACTTTTATATATATATATATATGTATATATATATATATATGCGCTACAGTTTACATGGTTTGCTAAAGTTATTGACCAACCGTTACAACAATTATTGACCTGACCTCTGATGAAAAAAAAAAACCTTTACTACATCAAAGCTAGTCATATTATTATTATTATTATTATTATTATTATTATTATTATTATTATTATTATTGAAAAGAGGGCGCTGTGTAGGCATACGAACGGTTGCATGGTCGTATCGCTCGTCCCGTTTTTATAATTTTAATGCGGTTCTGACTCCTGTTTTTAATTTAAAAGTGTCATTAAGAAACTCTACTTGTCACGCTGAAGACAGTGACATATAATTCATCGAAATCGGCCAAGTGGAATCCAAAATCTGAGTGTGCTAAAAAAATTGAAGCGTACACCGCGGTTGCTAATGAGTACAGAACAAAGGACGTCGCCATCTTTGCAGCTGTCCAGTGGGGTGGGGGGGGGGGGGGGTGGGGGGGGGGGGGGGTGGGGGGGGGGGGGGGTGGGGGGGGGGGGGGGTGGGGGGGGGGGGGGGTGGGGGGGGGGGGGGGTGGGGGGGGGGGGGGGTGGGGGGGGGGGGGGGTGGGGGGGGGGGGGGGTGGGGGGGGGGGGGGGTGGGGGGGGGGGGGGGTGGGGGGGGGGGGGGGTGGGGGGGGGGGGGGGTGGGGGGGGGGGGGGGTGGGGGGGGGGGGGGGTGGGGGGGGGGGGGGGTGGGGGGGGGGGGGGGTGGGGGGGGGGGGGGGTGGGGGGGGGGGGGGGTGGGGGGGGGGGGGGGTGGGGGGGGGGGGGGGTGGGGGGGGGGGGGGGTGGGGGGGGGGGGGGGTGGGGGGGGGGGGGGGTGGGGGGGGGGGGGGGTGGGGGGGGGGGGGGGTGGGGGGGGGGGGGGGTGGGGGGGGGGGGGGGTGGGGGGGGGGGGGGGTGGGGGGGGGGGGGGGTGGGGGGGGGGGGGGAGCGAATTTCTCAATCATAGATTCCGTAGCATCCTAACACAGCAAAAAAAAAAAATACATAATAACCAACTGGTGTCATCCTCAGATAAGCTTACATTTAAGCTTCTAGGATGAAAGGAAAAAAAAATTAGTTCTCATCCATGATGTATCATATGTAACCAAATGCATGTAATGTACATATCACAAGAAAACCAATGTATGTATTATATGTAAACCAATGTACGTAATGTAAATATCACATGTAAACAAATGTAAGTAATGTATCATATGTAAACAAATGAATGTAATGTATATAATAATTGTAACAAATGTATGTAATGTATATAATAACTGTAACAAATGTATGCAATGTAAAAAAAAAATTATTTTAAAAGTAAATCATCAGTTTACACCATATGTTTGTGAAAATAAGGACACATAATATTTCAGATTGCATGTGTGTAAATACTGTTGTATAATCACACCTTTTCAAATTTGAAAAAAAAAAAAAAATAGTAAACCACAACATGTAATATTATACTATTTATGTAACTCTGAACAATATAATTGTAAATTATTATTATGATTGTTATATAAAAAAAAACTGTTATCATCATTACTATTTAAATCTCATTATATGTAGCACAAAGTGCTGAACGTTGTAAAATAATATACTGAATAGATGATCATTGTACATATGTAAATATTTGAAAGAACAATATAAAAAAAATTATTATTATATGCATATGTAATTTATCTGAGAGATAATAAAATGTTTTAAAAAAAATTATTATTATTATTATTATTATTATTATCTATTAGGTTACAAAATTAAATTGGGCTGGAGAGCAACATGTTTATATATATATATTTTTTTTAAAAAAGATTATACATATAAATTTCAACCAATTGGTATGGGATAGTTTCCAATAAAAGCTGAAAATTGCTTAAAGTCCTAAAGTATGCTAGATACTAAGTAGGCTGAATATGTGCCATCCAAATTCTTGGAATTTTTATGCCTCCATTATTGTTGAGTTTAGGGTGGTTAATCAGAATTTCACAGGCTTCTTTAAATTTTCTTTCCTACTAGGTTTTTGTATGATGTAAAGAGCAGGTACTTTTTTAATCAATTTGGTGTAGGGTGTTGAGAGCGTGACCTGAGAGGCCTGCTTCACCAAAATGTTATATTTAATGTGTCTTTGGTGTTCTTTTTTACATATAGGGATTGTACATCCAGTTTCACCAATATAAGGTAAGTTAAAGGTGGAGTAGTAGTTTAAAAGTGGCATTGAGATTATAATGGTGTAGGATTCTATTGATTTTTTCTGATAACTCTTTAATGTATGGGATGACTATGGTTTTACATATTCTTTTTTTGATGAAGTTTTATGAAGAACTTTATTAATAGTATTTTTGTTATAGCCATTATTTATAAACGTGTTGCTAATAATTTTTAATTCTTGTTTAAGAGCTTGTTGATTAGAGCAAATTGTTATAGCTCTGTTTTTAAGGGTGTTAATGACTCCAAATTTCTGCGATGGGTGTGATATGAATTAGCATGCATATATTGGCCAGTATGTGTAGGTTAGCGGTACACCGTGAAGGATAGACTGCCTGAGGGAAGACGTGTGACCAGTGTATCCAAGAACAGAAGCGAGTTCTGATTTTCAATTTCGATAGTAAATTGTATGCGTTCATGTTGTTTGTTCAGGTGGCTAAGGAATGTGTTAAATGTTTGTCTAACGTGTGACCAGATAACGAAAACATCGTCAACGTATCTAAGCCACGCTGTAGGTTTTGGAATAAAGGAATTGAAAGCTTCCATATAAAAGTTAGCAATTGGGGGGATATAGTAGTGAGCCCATGGCCATACCTTCTTTTTGTAGGCAAAATTTATTTTGCCACACGAAGTAACCAGAACGTAGTACATGGACAAAGAGAGTCGTAATGTCGGCCGGAAATTTGTTCTGTAGGAGAAGAATTGTGTCACTGATTGAGACATTAGTGAAAAGGGCAGAAACATCAAAAATGACTAATAAATCATCTTTGCCAACGTTATGTTTTTAATTTTGTTTATAAAGTGTTGTGTGTTATTTATATAGGAGGGGGAATGACCTACCAACTCCTTGACTGTTGACGCTAATTTCTTGGCTAGGTGATAATTAGGGCTGTCTATTCCTTCAACTATCGGCGGAAGCGGAACGTTTTGTTTGTGTACTGTACTTTAGGAACACCATATATTCTGGGGGAACGGGAGTAATCGGGTAAGTTTTTTAACAGTGTTAAAGATTTTTTAAGTGTCTGACGGCCAAGAAGTGACGGACTTATTTCTCAGTTTTTTTTATTATTATTCTGTTCTGATTCTGATATGTGCTGTTATCGGAGACCAGTTGATTTTTTAAAAAAAAACTATTCGGAGACTAGTTTTTTTTTTCCACCAGAGGTCATGCCAATAATTGTTGTAACGATTGGTCAGTAACTTTAGCAAACCATGTAGATTGTAGTGCAGCTTGTTTCTGTGTATATATTGTGTATGCTCCAGATGATGACCTTAATATGAAGGTCGAAACGTCGAGTGTATTTGGTTTATATTAAATTTAATTTTTCTCTAACATGGTAGTTGTCTCCATAATTTTCCAAAATGTATTCTGATCACCGTTTAAGCATGAAAGAAAGGACTTTTGGATTTCCTTAGTCTGTTCATGTAGAAATTTTCTTCTCTGTTGTCTGGTTATTTAACTGGCTTCCTTGCTGCTCTTTTACGATTTGTATCTCTGAGCAGCATGAATATCAGATTTACTTTAAGTCAATGCTTCTATAATTTTTCTTGGTCTTTACTGTCAGATGACATTTTTCATTAATCCATGTTTTACTCTTTATTATATCCCGGCTTGTCAGTGTGATCTTCAACAACCACATAATATGATGTGCTGTGTTTGGTTACCTTCACAATATACTCTCTAAACTTCAACTCCCTGTCCACAGTCACACCCAAGTCTAGCGTCATTACTTTCCTGTAGGTCAGTTCCATCAATACAGAACACAGCTTCTAATCTCTTCCTAAGTGTATTACCTTACACTTGGTAACATTAAGGCAGCCATTTACCTTTGCCCATGCTGCTAATCTGTTTACATCTTCCTACAGGATCTCTGCATTACCTTCATTTACCATTGCTCTTCCCAGTTTAACATATTTAGCAAACAACTGGATATTTACTTCCAAATCATTTCCTATATCACTTATATATAAATTAAATCCTGTGGTACACCACTGGTCACTTCCTACGTCTGGACTCAAATCTCCCTTAAACCACTCTTTGATATATGTTCATCAGCCACCTAATTCAAATCACCAGATTTGTATCCATCCCCATTTGTTCCAGTTTGTGCAATAGAGTTCTTTGTGGAATCTTGCCATGCTTTTGCAAAGTTCACCAATATCACTAAGTAGCCATTTCACTTATCCAACTGATTTGAGTATAAAAAGTAAGCAAATGATTAAGGCAAGATGTACCCTTCACAGAACCATGTTGTCCCTTATAGAGTATCATATTTCTATCCACTTAGTCATGAATTCTTTCACCAATTTCTCCGATACCCTAACCACCACTTCTGAGATGCTGATTGGCTTATAATTTGCTCTTTGCCAAATTGTCCCATTGCTTTTTGCAATGGACTATTTTCCACTCTGGCATTTTCCCTGTACTGGGGCTTATATTACACAGTTTGGTCAGAGGAGCTCATAATTCCCTTGTACTTTCTCGTAGTACACGGGTCAATCTGCCATCTGATCCCATGGCTGTGTTCGTATTGAGGTTCTGCAATATTTAAAGCATCTGCATTTCTCCAGCCTCTGTTCTCCTATCAGTTAATATCATATCTAGAATTGCAATTGCACTACCTATGGTACACCCTAAAAGCTCACTAAGTAATTCAACTGTTTGGTTTGGTTCTGTTACCTGTCCTCCTTCTGCACTTTTTTTGATGTCATCCTTCCATAGTTATTCCACCTTTTACTTGCCACTTAGCGAAATAATTCTTTAGGGAGTTCTTTTGGCGTAATCAGCTAGCTTCCTCCCCCCCTTCTCATAATTAGCTTTAGCCTTCCTTACTATACCGGTCGCCATTCTTGGCTGTGCCTTATACTGTTCATGGGCATGATAATCACCATCAGGGCCGACGGAAGTGGGCATGCAGAGCATGCGGTGCATGCGGGCGCCGCTACGAAGGGGGCGCCGCCGCCGAGGCACGGTTCACAAGTTCATTTTTAAGAAACAAAATTTTTATAATAAAAACAAAAAAATCTTAGAATGATCAATATTAAAATAAACAAGGCCGAATACACCGAATAAAAATTTTAAAAAATTGTATATTTCCGCCTCTTTGATCAGCCGGCTGTTTACAATTTTGCAGCGAGAATGTCTGCAGAATGTTGTGTCTACTACAGTCTATCTAAAGTGAAACGGGAACGGTTTTTATGCACAGAAACGAATTTTCGTACAAAACATTTGTTGCTAGTTAACCAGTCATATGGTACGCATCTCAGGCTACTGACAGTAGCGCAGAGCGGACTATTATTTCGTCTCTGTGTCGTGTTGTGTAATATGTTACTCATTTCAGTAGACTACTGACAGTAGCTCAGTGCGTACTATTATTTCGTCTCTGTGTCGTGTTGTGTAATAATTTCTTGTGGGTATAAAATAGAAATGAAATCAAAAATTAAACAAAAGTTATCCGGTGCACAAAATCCTAAGCGTCATGCTGCGAAAGAAGCAGATATTAAGAAACAAAGTAGGGCTCTTAATAAATTTATTAAAATATTCTCATGCAGATTGTAACCAACTCGATACATCAGAAATCAGAGTTGACGAACCGCGCACATCATCCAGTTTTCATGAAAGTACTATTGCAACTATTGAACAAGATAACAAGACGCATGATTTAAGTGAAAAACAGTTAAGAGAAAATTTAGTTGTAGTTGACCACGAAATTAACACGTTGTTAGTCTCTGTAAATTTAGAGCTAGGTGAATGGGAAAATATTGATGCAGATTACAATCTGCATCAATATTTTTTTTATTTTTTTCGAGTTGGTTTAATTGAAATGGGGCCTGATCAAAAGAAAAATAGAATATATCCCAGAGATACATATGGTCGTAAATTTGGCGACACGTATTATAATAGAAAAATGGAAAACGGAGAGCTCGTGCCAAGAACATGGCTCATTTATTCCAAAACTTTAAAAATCTGTTTTTTGCTTTTGTTGCTAACTTTTCACACCTACTGAATCAAGTAGTCTTGTAGAAGGTTATAACGATTGGAGAAATGTAAGTCCAACTTTGCATAGACATGAGACTAGTTTAACTCACATGAAAAATTTCTTAAAATGGAAGGAACTTGATAAAAATTTAAAAAACAAAACTACTATTGATTGCCAGACTCAAAGCATGTATGAAATGGAAAAGAAACATTGGACGAGTGTTTTAGAACGCTTGATTGAAATTATAAAATTCCTTGGCAGCCAAAATTTAGCTTTTCGCGGATCTGATAAATTATATGAAAGGAATAACGGCAATTTTTTAAAATTAGTCGAACTGTTTGCGAAGTTTGATCCCGTTATGGAAAATCATGTTGAAAGGGCCCTACAACGAAACAATAGAGCACACTATTTGAGTGAAGACAGACAAAATGAAATATTGGAAACTTTAAGAAACGCAATCAGGGATGCAATTTTATTATCAATTCGAAAATCTAAATATTATTCCATAATTTTAGACTGCACACCTGATGCAAGTAAAACAGAACAAATGACCATTATTATTCGCTTTATTTCCTGTGACAATGGAATTGTCAAGATCAGGGAAAAGTTTTTAGGTTTTGCAGATATATCAGATTCCACTGGACGTGGTTTATGTGCAACAATAATGGAACAACTGGAAAAATGGAACATTCCCATTGAAGACATGCGAGGTCAAGGGTATGCAAATTGGGGGGGGGGGGGACAAATATGAACGGGGAAACATATGGGCTCCAAAATTTGCTTTTGAACACAAATCCTCGAGTCTTTTACTTGTCATGTGCTGCTCATACTCTAAATTTAATCGTTAACGATGCAGCCAAAGCGAATGTAGATGCAATTAGTTTCTTTGCAATTATTCAAGAAATATACAATTTATTTTCATTCTCTTACAAACGTTGGGCAATCCTTTTAAAATTCGTAAAAAATTAACATTGAAACCGGCATCAGAAACGCGATGGGAAAGTAAAATTAATGCAATCCGCCCTCTACGATATCAGTTAGGAGAAATTTACGATGCACTTTTTGAAATTTTAAATAATGAAACTTTTAATAAAGAAACAGCATGAAGCACAAACATTATGTGCTAAAATAAAGGACTACAAATTTATTTGCTCTCTTATAACTTGGCATGATTTACTTAAAAGAATAAACCCTGTGAGTGAAATGCTTCAAAACAAAATATGAACATTACACTTGCTTTAGAATCTATCGAAACTTAAAAATATTCTTACAAGAGTATCGATCAGATACAAATTTTAAAGAAGTTCTAAAAACGGCAAAAGAACTGAGTGAAGAGGTGGATGGAGAACAAGAATTTAAAACTGGTACTGAAGTTCGACGACGAAAGAAGGCACAACAATTTGACTACAAGCACGAGCATTACGACGAAACGCCACTATCACCAGAAGATTAGAGTGAATTTATACACTTCTAGAAGTTTCAATGTGTTCGTTAATAGAACGTTTTGAACAACTAAAAACATATTATGATAATTTCAATTTCTTGTATAGATTACTACAAATTAATAACGAAGATTTACGAAAAAATTGTGACAATTTAGAGATTCTCTTGAAGGACGGCGACAATAAAGACGTAAATGCAATAGAACTATTATATATGACGAGTTATGTGCTTTCCGGGATATTTTTCGGAAGGATAATTTAAATATTCAAAACCCTTTCGATATTCGTAATTTTATTGTGTCCAATAGTTTATCTTTCCCTAATTTTTCAATTGCTTTAAGAATACTATTAACCTTACCTGTTAGTGTAGCGAGCGGTGAACGTTCCTTTTCCAAGTTGAAATTGATTAAAACCTACTTAAAAACAAGTATGTCACAAAAAAGGCTTGTTAGTTTGGCGTTAATAGCTATTGAAAATATGTGCGGAATTAGACGTTAAGACCATTATTTCTAATTTTGTGAATATGAAATCAAAAACCCTAAAATTTTAATTTAAAAAAATTCAAGTATATTTATGTAATTTAATTTATTTTCTGTTATTTTGTAAAGATGTTTTTTTTTGAATACTTATATTTTTCTTCTTCTTCTTCTGCAGCTTCTCCCACTTAAGTGGGGACACTGAGTCTCCTCCACATCCTCCTGTCTTGGGCTGTCACCACATCCAAGTTCTTCTTTCTCAAGTCCTCTTCTACCAGCTCCCTCCATCTCTTCTTTGGCCCCTCACGCTTCTTCCTTCCTTGCAAATTTATCTGCATGACCCTTCTTCCCACATATTCGTCCTCCCTCCTCATCACATGACCAAACCATCTCAACCTTGCCTCCTGTATCTTCGTTCCTAAGTTCGTAACTTTCACTGTTCCCTTCACATAGTCATTTCTCAGACGATCCTTTCTGGTCACACCGCACATCCACCTAAACATTCTCATCTCTGCTACTTCCATCCTGCTGATGTTATTTTTCCTCAGGGCCACAGTTTCTATAGCATACGTGATAGCTAGCCTCACTACTGTCCTATAGATTTTGCTTTTCAGATTGATCGGCACCCTCTTATCGCATAACACTCCAGCCATCTCCCTCCAGTTCCTCCAACCCGCTTGTATCCTGCATCCCACTTCCTTCTCAGCTCCTCCATCTTCTTCCACTGTTGAACCTAAATATCTAAAGTCCCTCACCTTCCTGATGACATTTCCTTCCAGCTCCAGATCTCTCTCCTGGCCGCCGCCCACTCTGCAACACATATACTCTGTCTTACTTCTGCTCAGTCTCATACTCTCTTCCAGTACTTTTTTCCATCTTTCCAGTTTAGTTCCCGCTTCTTCTCTTGAATCTGCACACAGCAAGATGTCATCTTCTCTCACCTCCTCCGTCACCACCTCCATCACAATGTTAAACAGAAACGGACTTAATGCTGACCCTTGATGCAAGCCAACTGTTACTTGAAAACTTTCTGTCTGTCCCAGATAGGTCCGAACACTTGTCTTCACATTTCTGTACATCTCCCACACCAACCTGACATATTTCTCCGGAACCTTCTTCTCCCTCAGACACCTCCAGACTTCTTGCCTTGGCACTCTATCGTATGCTTTCTCCAGATCAATAAATGCTAGATGTAGCTTTCGTTGTTTCTCTCGAAACTTTTCCATCATCTGCCATAACCCAAAGATAGCATCTGTTGTTGATCTACCAGGCATGAAGCCAAATTGTTCCTTTGCAATCTCCACCTCCTTCCTCAATCTTCCATCAAGAACCCTTTCTAGGATTTTCATTGTGTGGGACATCAACTTTATTCCTCTGTAATTTTTACAGTCTTGTGAATCCCCTTTACTATTGAAGTTACTAAATTCTTAATAACTTGTAAAATGCAAGAATTTTTTAAACTTTAGTTGAAATAAATTTTAACTTTAATTAAAATTCATTTTAATTTTGTTAGCGATTCGGGTCGGTGAGAAGGCTATAATTCCTGTATCATTATATTCAACGATTAAAGTGAAGTGGCTTTATCAAAATTTGCTTTAACTTTTGAGAATTTTTTGAATATTCGGGTTTTTAACGATTAGCCTAGTCAACACCCCCGGTTCGTTACATTTAGCGAACCAACGTGTGGTTGTTCTGTCAAAATTTATTTAAGAAATTTAATAATTTAAATTTTTATTATCGTAAAAGAACCACACACGCCCGAATCGTTACAGGGGCGCTTAGATAGAAATTGCATGCGGGCGGCAAAGACCCTTGCGCCGGCTCTGATCACCATTTTCTTTATTATTCTTCTACAACCTTTTCTTTCTGTGCAACTCCTTTTTAATGAAACTATTCATCCGTCTGACTCCTACCTGATTTATCCTTCTAACTTATGATTTATCATTGTCATCCAGCTGCATATTTTTCAATACTTGTTTTAATCCACATTCATATTTTCTACTCTCTTTTATTTTATGTAGTTTGTTAATGTTCTGTCTCAAATAATTTACATGCGCTAAAAATATTTATAATATAATGGAAGGATGAGTTTTGCTAATGATAGATGAAGAGTTAAAAACAAAAAGAGTAGAAGTGCCTCAAGATGACAGATATGGCGGTTCATTTGAAGCTATTTGGTGTGAGATAGAGATCAACAGGATGAAATATGTAATCGGTTGCTACTATAATCCATGGGGGGGGGGGTAAAGTAATTATTAAGTGGGACAGTTGAGTTACTTAGTGATCATTTTGCAAAAGTGTACCATCTTGGCTGTTATTTTGCCAGTGGCGTACTTAGAGCTGTTGCCGCCCCGGGCGGTCCCTGAGTTTGCTGCCCCTCTCAATACACACCAAAAATACCACAAAGAGTCAATACGACGTATAGGGAAATAAATTAAAACACTATGTTTATTTTTGAAGTAAAACTTTAATTTCAACATTCTAAAATGCTATTTTTCTGTTAGCAAAATCGTCGATGACATTAGCGAAGTCTATTTCATGGTAATGTAGGTAATTCTTAATCAAATTTTATTTAGAAAAACTCCTCTCATAACTACCAACACCTACAGCAATTGTGAGGAAAATTCGCAGTAGTATTACAGTATTTGGAAATGAGTTCTCGAGATTATATTTTAGAATTAACTGCAAAAGTTCAAAAAGATTCGAAGTGCTGCCCGGGGCGGACAGCCCCCTCCGCACCCCCCTAGCTACGCCACTGTATATTGCAATGCCGAATGTGTTACTGCCTAATGACAGTCTAGAGATAGAAGAAATAAAGGTGCTAGTATATTATAGAACCTTAATGGTAGCATTGCCATAGGATAAGATGGCCTATCGGCTCACGTGTTACGAATATCTGTAATAGAATTAGCACCTCCTCTGACCAAGCTGTTTAGCTTAAGCCTCAGTTGCTGTTAAGTTCCAGTACAGTGGAAAGAGCGGGATATAATTCCACCGCACAATAAATGCTACAAGACAGAAATAGCAAATTACAGGCCACTCAGTATATCAGGATGGTGGTTAAAGTTTTGGAGAAATTAATAAAAATTAGAATTCAAGACTGGTCAACAGAAATATGATACTTTATAAGAGGCATCATGTTTTTTTTTTTTTGGCGGGTGGATCTTGCCTTAGTAACTTACTTTCTATAATAAAGAAACAGTGGAGTTGGATAAAGTATATCCTTACTCGGTGATACTGCTGGACTTTCCAAATGCATATGACAGGATTCCACATGGAAATCTCTAGCATAAACTGGAGCAAATGGGGATGGATCCAGAGCTGGTGATTTCTTTTAGATGGTGGCTGATGGTCAGATAACAGAGACTTATTTATGGAGTAGCTGAGGCCATGAGAAGGTAGGCGATTAGTAATATACTCAGGGCTCATTACTTGGTCGTCTATTGTTTAATTTGTATATTAATGATACTGGAAATAATTTGACAAGAAATATCCACTTGTTTGCTGATGATGCAAAATTGGGAAGAGCAGTTGTGAATGATGTTGATGTAGATATCTTGAAGGATGACAGATATGCTAACGCTATGGGCACTGGTAAATGAATGTCAGTTTAACGTGGCTAAGTGTAAGGTGATGGATGTGCTTCAGGAGGATGAGATCACATGTTGTGCACTATATTAATGGAATTGAACTGCAAGAAATTGACGAGGAAAGGGACTTGTTTATTCTGAACAGAGAATTTAAGTTTAGAGGGCATGTTGGGCATATTGCAAAGGTTACCAAGACAGTACATCAAAGTACATGGTTGTTGAAGAACACACTGAAAAGCAATAATAGGAAGGTTATTGCTCCACTTTATAAGGCATTAATAAGTCCACATGTGGACTACTGAGCACAGATCTGGTCACCTGGATTCCTTGGTGATGAAGAAGTAGTGGGCGAGTTCACAGGCGAGTGACAAAGGTTCTTGCAAGGTCTGTAGAATGTTTCCTAAAGAGGTCTGTGGTCTCCAAAAACTAGCTGATTCGCATAAGAGAGAAGGTATGATAGAAGCATATAAGTTATTAAAAGGATTTTATAGGATTGGTACTAATGATTTTTCTATGCGGTGCAGGAAGGGAGAAAACGAGAGGTCATTCATGGATATTATGTAAGAGTGCGATTAATAAGGGTGTTAGGACTAGTTTTTTTTTTTTTTACTTGGTGGGTGGTGAATGTGTTGAATGCGATGCCAGAGGTGGTTTAGAGAGTGCTTCGTCTGTGAAAGAGTTTAAGTAGAAGCATAACAGGTATTGTGTGAATGATAGATCTCCCATGATATCTTCTGACTCCATAATTCAATATAATAATAACAATATTATTATTATTATATTTCGTAAAGAATTGAGCATAACCAGATAACTTCCTCCTAAAACTCAGGCTGTCAACAGCTAAAGAAAATAAAACACTAAAAGTTCTCAATATGCACAAACAAGAAATAAAAGAACACTTAGTGACATACGAAGAATTCCTAAAATTCAATAGCGAAAGCATGAAAGTACTAAACTTTGTCAAATAAAGAATGAAAACGCAAAATAACTTACGAAATGCAGACACATCTAAGCAAAGCGAACTACGATTAAACAGCTAAACTGGCTAAATTCACACAAGTTGAAAAATCATACCATGCATTTATGAAGAAGTGCAGAGGACTTAAATGTTGTAGTCAAAAATTTCGCAAAATGTATGAAAACTGAACTTACCAGTGAAGAAATCTAGAAACCTGATCGTAAACAGAAGAAAGAAAAGTTTGCCTGGGACTTATGTACCATCTCGTCTCACAACGAGCCAAAGAAAGATCAATCAAGCTAAAAAAATAAAATAAATAAAAATAAAAAATAAACTAGCAACATCAAATATAAATTGTTCTCGAAAAGAAAATAAATCCAGTGTGTATGCTACCTTTTCAGGAAAGAAGATCAAAAAGAAAACTAGAAATACTTTTGGTTCACTAACTCAAAATATCCATGAAGAAAGTAGGCACATTATAAATAGGGTCCATGACTAACGAAAGTGATCAGGGGAAAAAAAAATTAGGAAATATTCTTGCTTGTTAACAGAATAATATTTCTAATCTCGCACAACGAAGGACCGAATTGATCATATCACAGAAGACAAGTAAACCACAGTGTGTTTAATGCATTTGAAGATTAGAAAAAGAAATTCATGTGTTTAAATTTATGCTGTATTCACTGCTTGGAAAGAAGCCACCGGACATCTCCATGTGCAAAGTGCATCAAGCCAAGTAACGCTGGTATAAATTTGAGGAATATGATGCTCCCTGGTCAGTGTAACTGTGTCCGGGTGAAGTGGATGCAAGAAGGGGACTGACGGAGTTTGAAAGAGGAGTTGTCATAGGATGCCATGTTGAAGGCCTGTCTGTTCGGCAAATTGAGCTATCCCAGGTCAACAGCCAGTGATACGATACTGAAATGGAAGCGTAGGGAGTCAACTGCAAGTACTACCCACAGTGGACGACTCATCACATTACTGAACGTCACCGTAGAGTGCTACGAAGGATAATATGTAAAAATCTCTATTCGTCTGCCGACATGCGTAGTTCCAAGCATCTACTGAAACACGAATCTGTCATAGTTGTCATAGGATGCTATGCTGAAGGCCTGTCTATTCGGCAAATTGAGCTATCCCAGGTCAACAGTCAGTGATACGATACTGAAATAGAAGCGTAGGGAGTTAACTGCAAGAACTATCCACAGTGGACGACTCATCACATTCACTGAACGTCACCGTAGAGCGTTACGAAGAATAATATGTAAAAATCTCCATTCGTCTGCCGACACGTTGAGTGAATAGCTCCAGGAATCTACTGAAACACGGATCTGCAGAAAAACATTAAGAACCTAAATTCACAACATAGGTTTCCCATGGTAGGATCGCAATATGCAATCCCCACATTACCCGACTGACATGAAGCGTTGTCTTCAGTGGTGCAAAGAGCTGTACAGTGGAAAGTGAAAGCTTGGAAAGTTGAGTTATGGAGCGGCGAACCACTGTACATCCTCCATTGTGCAGTTGGACGGTGTGGCGGATGCCCGGCGAACGTCTCTTACTAGAGTGCGTACCCAAATTATGAAATTCGGAGGTGGCGATGTGATGGTATGGTCCTGTTTTGGGCTAGGACCTGTTTGTGATATCAAGAACATTGAACTCTGAGAGGTATCTGAACATTTTGAACAATGCAGTGCTTCTTATTTTGTGGCGTTTCTATGGAACTGACCGTTGTCTCTTTCAGCAGGACAATGCATCGTGTCATAAGGCTGCTGCTGTAACTGCTTGGTTTGTGGATATGAACGTCACCTCACTTGACTGGCCTCCACAGAACCGTGATCTCAACCCTATTATACACCTGTGGGATGAAGATAGTTCAAAATTCCCACTGATCGCTATCGTGCGCATGTTGAAAGTATCCCCCATAGGATTGCTGCAGTTATCGTAGCAGAGAAAGGTCCTATCTTATTAAGGTGGGCATCATGACCTGTTTGTTCCTCACACTATAGTGTCATTGATTTTTTTTCAAGCAGTGTTTATTAAAACAAGTATATATATATATATATATATATTATATATATATATATATATATATTATATATATATATATATATATATATATTATATATATATATATATATATATATATATATATATATATATATATATATATATATATATATATATATATATATATAATGATAAGCCTTTTTATGTCACGTTTTTTGAAACGTTTTGAAACTCAGGGGCTACCCTGAGTGTCGAGTCATCAGAATTGAAGAACCGGCCTACCTGTCCGGAACTCGGGGGTTGGGAGCCGTAGACGCCATGGGGGTTAGACCCCCCCTTTCGAGTTTTCAAAATTCGAGTCATCAGAATTCAAGGAGAACCGGCCCACCAGTCCGGGACATGCGGGGGGCGTAGCCCCCCTCTAGTATATATATAAAAACTGGTCATTAGTTCTGACATATCTCAGTGAACAGATATTCTATATAGATGGCATAAAGTTAACACAAGCTTCCCTATACTGCCAGAAGCTTCCACTATGCAACATTAACATCTTCCAAATGTATGTCACTGTCGTGAAAAAAAAAAAATAAATAAAAAAGAAAGGGAAAAAAAAGAGAAAAGAGAGAAAAGAAAAGGAGTGGAATTATTGTTTACATTAAGTAAAAACACACAGTAATTCAGCTTAATATGAAAGTTCAGATAGCGAAAACATTTGCCTAAAGCTAGTGAACTGTAACAATGACCATAACCATTCCTAGAGGAACTAGAAACCTAATTGATAATAATCAACCTATAATTGTAGAGGGAGGCGCTAACATTAGCACCTTAAACACAGCATCAAGAATAGCCATAGCTTATTTAGATATGCTGTCCAACTTTGAGTTAACAGCAACCATTTTATCTTATACTAGAAAGGAACTGGTAAATGAAAATAATGTACCATCCTGATCACTTTTGTATTGGTTCGCGTCAAAGGAAACAGAATTGTAACAGCAAGTATAAAAGCAACACTAGCAGAACACTACTTACGTCATTACTCATCCCAGCACTCGATGGAAACAAAACTCCACTTCCATACCTACATCATACTATTTTTCGTAAACTAATAGATGATAACATTGTGGATAAAGAAATTAAAAATCTCGTACATACTATGCAATCCAATAATCTGAAAGGATTATAGGTTTCTTTCGTCAGATAGTTATATATATATGCAAGAAGGCTATATTGGAAAATAAAGATTAGAACCTACAAGGATGGATTCATATCCATGCCTAAATGATATGTCTTTTTTGTATAAACTATACAAAAAAGATCAATTATGGCATCAGGTAAAAAAAAAAAAAAAAATGAAATCAAATGAAGTGAAGATATGGAATGCAGAAAAAGTAAAGGAACATATATAATCATAAACAAAATACTCCAGAGCCCCCAGGCTAGGATTTTTGGCAGGTCCCCTACCTGTCGCTCAGGTTAAGGACAACACATTGCTCTACAGGGTTTAGGATCAATTAGTTTAAATGATAACACAAAAGCTTAGCTAAATCATTTACAATGCACAAAATTGCTAGGGGATTAAGTCGTTCTTGGCTATATCTAATATACCTAAGAAATTCCTATTATGAATATCTCTAATCTTCGTGTTCTCTCCTTGAAATGCTAAACCTCTGGATGATAAAAATAACGTTACATCTACAATCCATTGCAGAAGTGCTCTCCACTTATTTGTTTCATATTGAACTTATAGTTGTAAGTCTATCAATTCCTTATCCTTTCAATGACTGCAAAAGGGATTTCCAAGCCAGATATTGTTTTCTGTGTTCGGCATTTTTTTCGTGAAGAGGCAACATACCATATTCCATGCTTATTTCTAGGCGAAAATCCTTCTTGGGCTAAACTGCTTAAGTTTGTGTTATTAGAGTCGCAATAAATACGACATGGTAGACAATAAAGATTTTCTTTCGATACACACAATGTTAACCATTCTCTTGGAAAATGTTCTCTTGTTCTTTCATCTTTCGTTTTGTATAGATCAAAAAATCTTGAAATTTCATACTATTAAGATCTCTTGGCAATTCCTTATAAATCTTTTGGAATTCTTGAAAGCTGATAGTTCGTACTGTCTCTTGCCCATATTGTTTGAGATTACTCTAAGCCAAATACTAGGGTCATCATATTTTATATCAGATTTTTAAACAGGGCCTGCAACTGAAGCATCAACTGTATCATATTCTTCCATAGTCACTCCTCCTGCAGGTTTTTTACTTGCGGTCTTTACTTCCGTTGCAAGAGGTTCACATGTAACAGTCGCTTGACTTTCGACTGCTTTATGAGTTTCGATTTGACACTGATATTCTGTTTGGACTTCAATGTCATCAACATTATCACCACCTTCACTATGATCAGTACTGGGAACTCTGTCCTTTTCATTTTCAGATTTTAAAAATCTGGTTATGAATTGACGACCTCGTGATGCTTTCGATTCTCTCTCTCTCGGATTTAAGTTTCCTCTTCTAAGCTCCAGACTTATGTTTGCACTTTGAATCAGACATTGGGATTTTATTTATTTTAACTAGAACGTCTTTGCTTGCTTGAGAGCAATTTGTTTTAAATGTTTTTAATATCTCAAATTTATATGATCTGAAAAAAAAAATTAGTTTGTTTCATACAAAAAAATCATAACTAAAAAAGCTTTATATTTTCTTTTACTTACTAACTAGCAAAATTTTAATTCAAATAAGACAAATTCTTCTCAAATAAAGAATTTTGTAGAAAATTTTCAGTTTCTTGAGATCAACTTAGCCAACTAAAACTATCAAATAAAGCTTTCTCTTTTATGAATAAAATAAAATTCTCTCAGCATCTGTAGCATACGAATGCTGAGAAAATGGGAAGTTCAGAAGCATAACAATAAGTCTGAAAAGATGGATAATGGGTTGGAAACAATTGCAAAATCTAGTAGTCGCTCTCAGCACATATTCATTCTTATTTTATAAAGTTTCTTTTTGTCTTTTGTTAGTCTCACTTAACTGGCCGACCCAACAAGACGCCCCCCCTAATTCCGGATCCCCAGGCTAGAGCCCTGTCAGCCCTACCCTTGTGGGGGAGGGCATAATATACTCATACCCCCCACTAACTCCGTCAACAACTATTATGCAGTATTTTGCTAAACGGTTTAAGTAACAAGCAACTAGCGAACAAATTTTAATGATACATTTAAGGAACATTATTATTATTATTATTGTTATTATTATTATTATTATTATTATTATTATTATTATTATTATTATTCGGGCATCTCCATGGAGACATTAGACTCATCGCGAGAGACCCAAACAATCCACCCAATATCTATCATATATCTTCTTGAACCCATTGATAGAAGAAGCAATCACAACTGAGTCAGGCAACGCATTCCCTTCATTCACCAATCTTCAAGCGAAAAATCTAGTCCGCACACCATTGTTAACCACACTCTTACTTAATTTCCAAGAATGACCTCTTGTTCTTCCACCACTAGCCCCCTGATGAAATATTTCCCATCCATCAACCTATAAAACCCTTTTAGTAACTTAAATGTTTCTATCATATCCCCTCTTCTCCGCCTATCAACCAATTTCTGTAACCCACAAACTCTGAATCGATCAATGTAGATTACAAACTGAAGGCGCTCGGGTTTGGAAAACCAGACACCAATGTTATCCAGACACAAAATATTTTGGTTCACCTCCAATATAACCAGTGGTGAACTATAAGGGGTCGCCCGAGCCCTTTGTTAAATTTTTCTCAAATTTGCGAGTCCATTGTTCTTCTTGTTTACTTTTTTATTTATTTTTTCAGAAAAAAGAAAAAACATAATTTTTTGAAATATATTAAGCAACAAACTCATACAGTAACCTAACAAAGGGATCTTATTAAATAAAATATTATAGTTACTGTTACTACCATTTTACAAATAAGATTTAACTTTAGTAATCACATATAAATAAATAGGACCATAAAATAATGCCCGTTGATTGGTACCGTTGATTATCACGAATGTAACGTACTTCAATATTATTGAAGAAATATAACGCGCTTCAATATTATTGTGTTTAGATAATATTTATTTATTATTTATAGATTGTTTGTCATAAAAACTTCTAGCGCAAACAAAACAAATTTATTTTGTTTATAAGAAATGTGGACTATTACATATGTGTGATTATCTTCTTATAAAAGAATAAAATCTTTTATAAAAATAAAATTTTTTATTCTTATTATATTTTGATGGTTAAAAAATGTTTTTCTTATTTAAAATAAATTACACAGATGATTGTGTGCAAATATTTCATGTTTAGATCATGAAATATTTGTTTAAAAATTATAGCTTTACACGTTTTGATTGTCCCCTCATACTTTTTGATTAAGGATTACACAAGCTGTATTAATAAAAGTTTTTGTGTGAAATACGGCTTTATTTTTTGCTCGACGGTGTTAAAATTTCCATAACTCACCACTGAATATAACAAAAAAGATTTGGATAAGGCTATCTCAAAAAATGAATTCTAAATAATCCTCTGGTTTGATCACACACGACCAAGGAATATCAACTTGTGTTTCGCCACCGTATCATTAGTTATACTCAAATTACATTGCGCCCTTCGATTGGAAAAGGCCTGAGTTTGATTCCCGTCATGAAGGGAGGAATCTTTATGTGGACATTTTCAATTGAAGATGGTTAGCCGATCTCATACGGAGGTAGCAGAGTTTTTCTCCCGGAAACTCGGGTGTTTCATCACGCATACAGACAAATCGGCCCTTCAGAACACACGCAATTTTCAGACAAAAAATACTTGTGGTGGTTGTGGGCGTTAGATTGCGCTGATGTAGTTGATTGGTGGTAGCGGTTCGGTAGTGATGGAGACGGAGAGTTGTACAGTGGTTGTACAGTCTGAAGACTCCTTGGAGGTGTCACGAATAATAATATAATAATTACTAAAAATCTAATTTTTCAGAAGCGCAAAAATACTACCAGACCTAAAAACTACGATCATGATTCCATTACATCAAAAAGGAACACCTGTTGAAATTAATAATTTCAGGTCCATATCCTCCCTGTGGTAATAGAAAAAAAAATCACGGAAAGAATAGCTAATGAAAAATTATCCGCACATCTAGAAAATTCGATATGATATCCAATACGCAATACGGATTTCGTAAACAAAAGAACTAGTATCTTATTGAATGACTTCTGTGACACAATCGACTCAACTCTGGACAAAAACCATCTTGTGTTTGCACTAGCTCTTGATTTCTCTAAGGTTATGGACAAGATGGAGTACTCGGTTCTTATATTTAAAAAAGTAGAAAAAAAAAAAAACGAAGCGGTTGGCGTAAGAGAAAAATTCCACAACTGGTTCAAAGGCTGAAAGACAGAACCAACATTACTAAACATAAATGGTACCTATTAACAACAGACAAAAATAGTGTTGCGACTGCAACGATTTAAAAGATACAATAAATTTGGAAAGAATATTACTAGATAGTTTTCCAGCGGAAACAGTAGTGAAAAAAAAAAAAAAAATATATATATATATATATAAAGAGGCAGAGAGATAAAAAGCACCATCTATGATAGAATAAATTTAGCGATAAACTAAAATGATATTACTTAAATTAAGGGGATATTAAATCCCACATAGTTTTAAAACCGAATAAGAAACTCAAAGATTGGAATCAGAGAGTTTCTTGCCGAATATAGTAAACTATAAAGTATCGGCGACACTAGCGTTAGCAAATTCAAGTGATCCTAGTACGTAGTACAATACCGGACGACTCGTTGCAAAGGTGGGGGAAGTTCAGATCGCTATTCTTAGGTATTTTCCATAATGTAAAAACACATTTCCTAGGAAATGTATGCTGTTATTACATTATGGAAGGAGGTCACTACCCAGACCGGTTTCAGCCTTTTTTGAGGCTTCATCAGTGAGTAGCTGGACCTAATACCAAAGTGTATAGCGAAAAGAACTTATATACTCTGCGAACGAGTTATCCAAACAGGTGCAACCATTAAGTTACTTAAATATAAAGAGCTGATAAGCTTCATTTCGCTAGTGCGAAATGAAGCTTATTAGCTCTTTATATTTAAGTAACTAATCTAACGCTAGTGTCGCCGATACTTTATAGTTTACTATATTCGGCAAGAAACTCTCTGATTCCAATCTTTGAGTTTCTTATTCGGTTTTAAAAAATGAAGCTTATTAGCTCTTTATATTTAAGTAACTTAATGGTTGCACCTGTTTGGATAACTCGTTCGCAGAGTACATTAGTTCTTTTCGCTATACACTTTGGTATTAGGTCTAACTACTCACTGATGAAGCCTCAAAAAAGGCTGAAACCGGTCTGGGTAGTGACCTCCTTCCATAATGTAATAACAGCATACATTTCCTAGGAAATGTGTTTTTACATTATGGAAAATACCTAAGAATAGCGATCTGAACTTCCCCCACCTTTGCAACGAGTCGTCCGGTATTGTACTACGTACTAGGATCACTTGCATTTGCTAACGCTAGTGTCGCCGATACTTTATAGTTTACTATATTCGGCAAGAAACTCTCTTATTCCAATCTTTGAGTTTCTTATTCGGTTTTAAAACTATGTGGGATTTAATATCCCCTTAATTTAAGTAATGTTTTCATTGCCGAAATGAAGCTTATTAGCTCTTTTTATTTAAGTAAACTGATATTGTTTAAATCGCCTGGCTGTGATGAACTCTCTACTGAACTGTGGAAATATGGAGGCACAACAGTCATCAGTTTTCTGTTGGAACTTTTCAATCAAATACTACACGCTAGTGAAATACCAGATGACTGCAAAATAGGTATCATAATTCCAATATTTAAAAAGGGAAATAAACAACAATATGAAAATTATGCACCCATAGCACCGCTGACTCATAGATATGAGGCGCGTCCAGAAAGTAAGGTCCGTTCAGAAATTACTGTCAAATAAGATAGGGGAGAGGGGCGCGCATGCGTGGTAGCATAGAGTGACTGATTACTAGCTGTTGACAATTTTACTTTCGTTCCATTATCGTTTGTTGTCTCCTACGATTAAATTATGATGAGTTTTGTGATTAAAAGAAAAAAAATCCCGCCAGTTGTGAGGTTGGTAGTGTGATTGATATGGATTTTGTTGGCGGAAAACAATAGTGCTGTAGAAATTTACCAACGACTGTGTAAGGTTTACGGACTTAACGTAATGAATGATGACAGTAAAGTTAGGCAATGGTGTCGTTTGTTTAAAGAAGGGTGAAACAAAATTCACGATCAAGAGCGCAGTGGCCCGCCAAGTGTGGTGACAGACGATTTGGTGGAAAGAATGAACACGAAAATTCGTTTCTGTTATAATTTCATCCATGAAATTATAACTGAAAAGATGGGATATAAGAAATTGTCTGCCAGGTGTGTCCCAAATATGCTGACCGATGCCCCTAAAGTAGCGAATAGAATCAGCTTGGAAATGTTTCGAGTGTAACGAAAATGAAGGAGATATACTTTTTTTCCTCCTCGAATCGTGACGAAACGTGGATTTTGTACACAAACGTCGAATCAAAACAACAATCAATACAGAAATGATGTTCATCACCCCGAGAGCAAAAAAATTCAAATATTCACCATCAGAGCTGACCCTAGGAATTTAGTCACCCCCTTGCAATGGCACATTTTGTCACCCCTTCCCCCTAAAAAAATCTTAATGACGTGCTTGTCTCGTCATCGGATATTAACACTGACAGTACAGTATTAAACGCAGCATAATAATACATTATTTTAAATTATTAAGATTTTAAAATATACAGTATATATACAGTACAATGAAGTTTTATTATGTAAAAATTTAACGACATCCTGAAGTCTGGTTTCAACAGAGGAGTAAATGACATTTTTATTATTTATTTTTCGTACAGTTTAGGCCAATTTTTTGGCCCCGTTTAAATGCACGTCTTATACCGTCGGTAGAGTCGGCCCTGTTCACCATCGGTTAAAAAAATTATGACCGCTCTTCTGCAACAGAAAAAGAACCTTCCTCCTTGATTTTCTTCAGCGAGGAACCACAATTCATTTTAATGTTAACTCTTTCTACAAAATCGTCTGTCACCATCAGTAGTGAGCTATGGAAATTTCACAAAGGGCTCGCATCGTCGAGCAAAAAAAAAAAAAAGCAATATTTCACACAAAATTTTTTATTAATACAATTTATGTACAAATTCCAATCAAAAAGTATGAGAGGAGGACAATCAACCTCTAAAGGCTATAATTTTTAAACAAATATTTCATGATCTAAACATGAAATATTTGCACACAATCAACTATGTTAATTTATCTTGCATAAGGAAAACCTTTTTTAACTATCAAAATATAATAAGAATGAAATATTTTATAATCTTTTATAAAACATTTGATTGGCTACTGGTTTACCATACGATGGGCTACCAGAAGGGAGAAGGGTAAAGATGGCGCATGCGCTTATTTTATTTTCAAACTTGGGTGTATTCATTAGTTTTCACACACACACACACACACACACACACACACACACACACACACACACACACACACACACACACACACACATATAAAAGACCTGTGTAGCTCAGTGTAAGTGGCGCTTGCATCCTCTGTGCTTGGTCGCTCGAAGTCAGACTTAAGTTCAAGTCTAATCGCCGACTGGAGGAACTTTTCCTAAGCCTTTCTTGGGCCGATTCCCAAGTTAGTCGATCTCTGGCACGAGCAAGCGGGTTTTTCCTCCCGTAAACTCAAGAAAATCGACCGTAATAATTAGTGATAGACACGGGCCAGCTATCTCTGATTGGCTACCGGTGGAGATTGAACTGCCCACTCAGTCTCCAAAAGCTAGATGGGGTATAAAGGCCTCGCCTACTCCCAGTAAGGAAATAAAAAAGGCGTTAGCTGATTTATGTTTTATTATTATTTATATATATATACATAATTCCAAAGGGGATCGCAAATTTGAGAAAAATTTAACTTAACAAAGGGCGCGCCATTCCCACGCGAGCCCCTTATAGCTCACCACTGATCACCATACTTGGCTGGCCACTGCTCTCTTGATCGTGAACATTATTGTGCCCTTCTTTGAACAACTGATACCATTGCCTAACTTTACTGTCACTTATGCCATTGGCGGCCCATACATAAGCACTGCGACACTGCTGCACCCCAAGGAAAAAGTGAAAAATTTTAATTTTGTTTGTGTTTATAAATAATAACAATGCTTACAACATTATATAAATGCAATACAACATGTTAAAAGTTACAACTTATGTTTCGACAGTGATTGCATAGTTAATAATTGGAATTGTTATTTGTTCGTTAATTCTGTGAGATACAAAACTTTTATTATTGGTGTTTGTTTGTGGTGAGGGTGAAATATTTTTAATAAAGCAAATTTTTAATATGTAAATGTATTTATTAAAGGGTGTTAGAGCTGGGTCCTTTACTTTTAGAGTGGCAAATGAGTGGATAAGCTTCCAGAGTCTGTTATGGGTGCTATGACAGTGAATGAGTTCAAAGCAAGGTATGATAGATACTGAAAATGCCGAATAGTTGTGTGGACATGATGTTTAGGGTCTCCCTCGATGAGTCTAAGGACTCCCTGGAATCACCTGTAATAATAATAATAATAATAATTGTTCGATTAACGCTTAAGATTACGAAACAAATACACTGCGATCTAATGCAGTGTCAAAATTATCGCGTTTGGCCAAATGCAGTCAGACTCGCCGGTATTCGTTTGCGATTGTGATTGCACGTTACAAGTCATTCCGACACTGCTCGTTTGGGCAGTGTATCGTATGCATGCGTTTGTTATTTCTGTGAGATACGAAACTTTTATTATTGGTGTTTGTTCGTGGTGAGGGTGAAACATTTTTAATAAAGCAATTTTTTAATATGTAAATCTATTTATTAATAAATTGATTACTGATTAGGAGTCCTTAGACTCATCGAGGGAGGCCCTAACATCATGTCAAGAACAACTATTCAATATTCACTCAATATCTATCATACTTCGCCTTGAACTCATTCACAGTCATGGCACCCACAACAGACTCTGGCAGCTTATTCCACTCATTCACTACTCTCCAATTAAAACCCTAGCTCTAACACCGTTGCTAACCACACTCTTTCCCAGTTTCCATGGATGCTCCTAGTCCTCCCACCACCAGTACTGTTCTGAAAAATATCCTATTAATTAATCTTATAGAAACCCTTCAGTAATTTGAATGTCTCAATCATATTAACCCTTTTCCGCCTATCAACCAATTTCTGCAACCCATAAATCTTCAACCTATGCTCATAAGCTTCATTCCATAGACCTGCTATCATCTTGGTCACTCGCCTCTGGATCCTCTCCACCTCCCCATCAAGAAGAAACCCTGGCGCCAAATCTGGGCACAGTCTTATCAAAGCTTAATACAGAGGAACAATAACTTGCTTGTCTCTGCTTGTCAAAGTATTCTTCAGTAACGAAGTGATTTGATGAGCTGATTTAGCCACTTTTGCAATGTGTCCCATAAACTTCAACTACCTATCCACCAACACTCCCAAATCCCTGGCCTCGTCAATCTCCTAGAGTATAGTTCCACCAATGTGGTATACTGCTGCTAATCTTTCACCCCTTAGCCGAGTCCTCCAAACTCTCCAAATTATCCTGCAAAATTTTGACATCATGTGCATTCGCTATTGTTCTGCCCAACTTTTCATCATCAGCAAACAGATGAACAGTTCTTCTCAGATCCTTTCCTATATCGTTAATGACTCAAATTATTTAATGAACAAATTGAATAGTGATGTTCCAAGAACAGAACCCTGAGGCACACCACTAGTCACAGGCCGTCTTTTGGACTCTTCCGCATACACTCTACTCCTGAATAAACAACTCTCTGATATCTCTCCATCACCTACCCTCCTATCTATCTCACCAAACCTATATCCATTTCCATATGTTCCAGTTTACTGATTAGAATTCCACGTAGTATCCTGTCAAAGGCCTTAGCAAGGTCCAGCAGAATCACTGTAAACCCATTACCCTTATCCAGTTCAGCCGTCACTGTGTTATAAAACGTGAGCAAGCTACTGAGGCATGATCTATCCTTTGCAAAACCATGCTGTCCCCCCCCATACAGTATCCCATTTTCATCTGTCCATTCCTGTATTTTCCTCTTGACTACTTTCTCTAAGACCTTGACAACGACTTCTGATATTCTGATCGGTCGGTAATTTTCAACAGTAGTCTTGGAACCTCCTTTACGCAGTGGAACTATTCTCCCCTCTTTCCGCCTCCTCGGGACTGACCCGAGACTCAAATTAAACAAAATGGTCAAGGGCACTGATAATTCTTTAGCCGCTTCACGTACGACACGAGCTGGTATACCATCCAATTCCAAGATGTATTCACATTAAGGTTTTGTAATAGACTATTCACCACTTCATTCACAACAATTCCCGTATGAGCTGTTGGTTCCTTCATTCCTGCAATATCACCACCTGGGTGATATACTCTTGCAAAGTGCTTGCTCAGTAATTCCGCTATATCATCTGATTCAGTGACCTCCCTACCATCGGTATTCCTTAAAATCATTCTGCCGTGTACAGTTTTTTCCTTGCTTGCAGCATATTGAAAGAACTGTTTGGGATTCTCTTTAGCTTGCATAGCTAGTTTCCTTTCATAATCCGCTTCTTTTGCTTTTCTTACCACACTCGTTTCCCTTCTGGCCTGCGCTTTATACCGTTTGTGTGCCTGCAAGTCACCTTTCTCCTTAAATTCCTTCCACAGTTGTTTCTTTTTTTGCAGCTCAAGCTTAATAGTGTTATTCATCCATTTAACTCCTACTTGATTTACTATTCGGACTCTAGGTATACGGTCAACCATTACCTTGTGCTAACGCTCGTGAACCACCTCTGCACTATCAACATCCCAGCCCCTTGCAGTTTTACGTGCCATGGCATTGAGCCAAGTAATCTCCTAAGCTTCTCATACTTACCAGCCCGGTAATTCCAGATGTACCCTTCCACACATTTAGCCACCTCACAGGTCAAGACCCTATGCTACTCTCACCGATTGGTGGCAACGTAGTCACACTCAAATTCTCAGATGCAATTATTAGATCAAGCACTCTCGAACCCTTAATGTTTTCCATTACATGCTGTCTCAGATAGTTATCCCTTAATAACTGCATAAAATCCACTTCCTTCCTCCCATGTGTCCTCTCCTCCTTCCAATCAATGTTACCATAGTTGAAATTCCCCCATAATAATTATCCTCCTTCCACTCATTGCGTCTATTTGCTTATGCATACTTTCTCCACCATCTATTCCATCACCTGGTCTATAGCAGCACCCTAATATATATTTTGTTCTGCTAGTCTCAATCTCACACCAAATAGCCTCAACTGTGCTCTTTTCCTCTATCCTGTAGTTCAACTTCTATTCTCCTTGGCTGCAGTTCATCCGCTATCATCAATAACACTCCTTCCCCCATTTTAATTCTCTCTGTCCCTCCTGAACACACTATATCCCTCACATTCTATCCCACTAGCTATATCATCTTCTGTCACCTCCTGAACACACTATATCCTCACATTCTATCCCACTAGCTATATCATCTTCTGTCAGCCATGTTTCACTAATGCCAATAACCTGTGGCCAGGAATAGCCAACCAAAGCTAAAAATTCTTCCTTCTTGTTCCTAGCATGAAATGAAGAAGCCCATTAGTTCCACCCCATCTTGATGCCTTATAAGTACTAGCTCGGGCATATTATACACATTCTTACACTCAACTGCCTCCTTGAAGTCTGCATATCCCCCCCCCCATCCTTAATAACTCTAGTTTCCCTGATTCTGCACATCCACTTTCACTTCATTCAACAACACTTTTTCCAGTATCCGCACACCAAATCCATTCAGATGCAAACCATCCATCTTGTATAAATCCTTTCGCCCATCAAACTCACTCCAAAACTCCACATTACTCATCCTGCATAATCTACACATAGAGTCATTTGCAATTATGGCCCTCCTCTACTCTTCCCTGTCATACTGCGGCAACAGACTCACTGTCCTATACGTTAGGCGAGTGAACTTTACGCACTTGTTGGTGAATTTCTGCACTATTGTTTTCCGGCAACAAAATTTGTATCACACCACGAACTTCGCAACAGGCGGATTTTTATTTTATTATTCGTAAAAGACAACAAATGATAATGCACGAAAGTAAAATATCAACGGCTAGTTAAAGAGTTACTCTGTGCTACTACAACGCATGCGCGACCTCTATCTTATATCTTATTTGGCGGTAAATTTTGAACAGACCTTACTTTCAGGAAGCGCCTCGTACAATATCTTTAAATGCGTTATACAAAATCGAGTTCAAACTTTAATGACTGAAATAACAGAAGAAAAGATGAATTAAGCTTTAGACTTAGGAGCACTGCTATCAGAGTTTTACAGTTAATTCCCAGTACTTTTCAGCTAGGCTATCATTAGTATTGCAGTTTTATTGACTTCCAACAAACATTGAATTCTATCAACAAGAATAAAATGAAAATATTTTGAAATCTATAGCACTTGACTCTGAAATACAAATACTGTATTCATTATGAATTTCTATAAAGATACGAAAGTAACTGTAAAATTTCACAATTTGCCTCAGGGTGTGGATTGGACCGCACCCTGAGGCAAACAATTAAATATCGCCCCCGATGGATTATAAGACAAAAATATAAGAAAATCTCCAATTTCTCTTTTGTTTTTATTATGCAAAACGATTACATAATAATATAAATTAAATGTTTGCTCTACGGGATATCGCATACTGTTTATAAGCTCTTCTAAATTTAAATTATAAGCTATGTCCACCTCCATCGATTTAGCTGCTAGACCAACCAATCTTTCTTGGGTCATTGCTGTTCGCAAATCATTTTTAATCAGTTTAAGCCTAAGCTGACACACTACTCATATCCATACACAAATACCCATCAACATTATAACATTTACAGACAGACTTTAATATAATTACTGATTGACTCATGCGTGATTTTATCATACTAACAGCAATAAATCTCATCTCATCATATTTAGAAACCCTTGGATGTCCATAGTCTCTCACACCTATCATTGAAATATCCAACCTCATATTGTCCAAAGAGGGGGAAAAAAAAATCTGTCCTTGCTCAACAATTAAGGATGTTACAAATCTCAGGTACGTACACTTACACGTTGACTACAATATGCAGCGGAACTCGTGCATATAAAATCACTACCTTCAAGATATATTACCTCCATATATCTAAAAAATATCTAGGCGAGACTATACAGAGATAAAGTATATTTTGCTACTGTTCTGCGCTACAATACTTAATGAAAAATATAAGCCGATTACAAAACAGGTCTGGCAACTACAGCTCCGAAGTATTATAAAAAGAACTCTTCTTTTCCAACCATCAACACATTCCACCAATCGACTTCTGACTATACCAGATCTTAGACATTTCACTATTATGTTGAGACACTTTTTTTCCAAAATATACCGAACAGAAATAACTGTCCCAAAAGCTGTGCCATGGTGGCCAAGAGAGAGAGAGAGAGAGAGAAGTAGTAGCAGCAGCTTGAGACAAAACTTTTGCTTCATACACTCTACACTGAAGTCCGCAATCATTAATAGAACTAAGTATGACTTTGAAACTCACCATTTGTGTCAATGGCGGTCGTATCTTCCGGTTCGTTGCAAAAGCTATTCAGTGAAATTTCTGGTCATCCGTTCTGCGACTTCTCTCTCTCTCTCTCTCTCTCTCTCTCTTTCCACCCCTCCAACATAACTGTAGCATCACCTGATGATAAATCAAAAAAATCAACTACTACCAAACTGCTTATAGAACTCGTCATTCGACAACAGATCAATTATTCCATTTCTGCCAAACAATAATAGACTCATTTCAGGAAAAACCAACAAAAAAGACAACTGCCATATTCCTTGATATGACTGCTGCTTTTGATCGTGTTTGGATCAAAAAATTAATACAAACAATACATGATATTGGAATTAGAGGAAACGCTTTAATCTGGATTGCTGATTTCATCAGAGGAAGAAAGATCAAAGTCAGAATCAATACAGCAATATCAAAAGAGCGGAGAACCTGGGCTGGTGTTCCCCAGGGCTCAGTACTCAGTCCCTTACTATTCCTTCTATATGTCAATAATATTCATCCCTACCTTACAGAAGACACAAAAGTAACTTGCTATGCAGATGATATAGCCATCTGGCACACTAGTGCTAAAATCAAAGAATCAGAGGAAATTCTAAACAAATCCATGAGAGGATTAGAAAAATGGTCAAACGAACTCAAACTTAAAATCAACCCAGACAAAACAAAACTAAGTACATTTAGTACAGACAGGAAAAATAGACATTCCTACAATCCCAAAGTCATGATCAATAACAAGCTAATTGAAAAAGTCACAAATCCAAAATACCTTGGTATTACGCTTGATCAGGAATTACGTTTTGCACAACACATCTCTAACACTTCCAACAGAGCTCTAAAAAAATTAAATATACTGAAAAGGCTTTGTGGAACAAATTGGGGTGCAAAGCCAAAAATCCTCAAAACTACTTACACTACACTAATAAGGCCAATAATGGAATATGCAGCACCTATCTGGTCACCTTCGGCTTCATCGGTAAAGAAAAACCTAGACAAAATACAAGCAAAAGCATCCAAGATTATCATTGGTGCAGTCTCATCCACTAACAACATCAGAGCCCAACAGGAATGTGGGCTTGACCTGCTGGAGGACAGACGAAAATTTGCCACCATAAAATTCATAAATAATATCAGAAGCTACCAAAGTGATCATGTCTCCCTAAAAACCTATGAACATTGGAACCAAATTTGCAGACTTCACAGATCATCGACTTTACAATATGATGACACTATCAGGAAAGAAATAGGTCTTGATCAGCTAAATGTCCACATAAACAAAGAACCTCTATTTTCCAGTCCTTTACCTTCAAATACCTTCATAAATCTAAACCTTACCAAACTCTGTACAAAAAAAGAACCAAAAGAAATGCTTAAAGAAAAAGGCCTAAATACCATCAACCTTCTTTCATCCTCCAAACAGGTTATTTGTTATACCGATGGATCATCAGACACCAATATGATTAATGGAGGCGCTGGTGTTCTCCTTCTACTCCCGAAAGGTGAAAAACTTTCAATAAAAGTTGGATCTGGGAGAATCGCTTCCAATTTTACCAGCGAACTCTACGCAATAATTAAAGCACTAGAAGCCTACTTAAATCTATCATCATCTCAACAATCTGAAGGAATTATAATTTACAGTGACTCAAGATCAGCTATGGAGGCAATCAAAAATGGCAATACCAAGCTCACACAAGACATCCATAAACTCTTAAATCATCTAAAGTGTTTAGGTAAAAGTTGCATTCTACAATGGATTCCTGCTCATGTAGGCATTGATCACAACGAAGCAGCTGATAAATTAGCAAAAGAGGCCAGAGAACTCAACCAAGAAACTCATATGATAACTCTTGCTGATGCCAATGCACTAGCAAAAGCTAAACTAATTCCATTGAAATCAGTGATACAACATCAAATTCCCGAGATCAATGCTGACAGAAGGACCTCCACTACGATAGCAAGACTACGAACAGGACATTATAGAGGAATGAAGATCAATACAGATGATACGAGAACATATAGAAACTGCAACAACTGCCCCAATACGGAACTGACACCCACTCACATCTTTACCTGTCCAGCAATTACAGCAGCCTTGCAAGAAATAGATCCTAATCCTGAACAACAGCTCTATACAAACAAAATCACAGACATAGCCAAAGCAGTACGAGGAGCGCACGGAAACATCTAAGACTCTTCAAAGGACAAGACAACAACAACAACAACCTGATGATAAAGTTAACCATAGTGCCACCTAATGGTCTGCCTTCCACCCTTTTAACTGGATTGCTGTTTACTCTAATATCGTTCACTGCACCTTACCCTGGAGGGTTTTCTTTCTTCAAAGTTTTCAAATAATACAGGTGTTCCTCAGGGTTCTATTATTTCAACTACTTCCTTCCTCACATATTTAATCGACTTTTACTCACTGACTGCAACCCGATTCACAGTTTTTCTGATTTTAGCATTCTCCATTCTCACACGTACGACAAACCTTGCAGTGCTCAAACATCTCACGCTTCAAGATCATCTACTATCAGTGCGCTAAAGACTGATCTTCATGCTATCCTTCGATAAGGCGTCGACGTCTAGTCACGTTAACTACTTCCAAGTCATAATTTTGTGCTTTTTCTCGCAACAGTGACCTTGGTTACCACATCATTATCTTAAATAATGCTCTGCTTAACAGTCAAAATCAGATCTCGCTTCTTGGACCGATTCTTAGCATTTCATGATATACCCACATTACTTCTATAGCACCCTTGGCTTCAAAAAAATCTTTGCATCATTTTCATTCAAGACGTTACTTCCCATATCGCCTACTACTGACTTTGTTCAAATCGCAAATCCGCTCTAACTTGGAATACTGTTCTCACATTTTTGATGATGCACATAATCTCACTAAAAATTCTTGATGCTGTTCAGAAGAGGGCATTTTGGCTAATTGGAAACCCAGTACTGTCGACAGGGTGTAGCATAGAGGCAGCCTGCATCACGGCGCGGCTTAATAAGGGCACTCGTTCAGCCATATTCCGGTAGGCGTCGTCGCTACTCTAACAATTCCTGTTAGCGTAGCAAGTGCGGAAAGAAATTTTTCCAAGCTTAAACTGATTAAAAATTATTTGCGAACAGCAATGGCCAAAGAAAGATCGGTTGGTCTGGCAACTATATCGATAGAGGCGGACATAGCTTATAATTTAAATTTAGAGGAACTTATAAGCAGTTTTATTGTGCGATATCCCTGTAGAGCAAACATTTAATTAATATTATTATGGAATCGTTTTGCATTAATGCTTCTCTTGGAATAAATATCAAATAGCAATTGGAGATTTTCTTATATTTTTGTCTTATAATCCATCAGGGAGGATATTTAATTGTTTGCCTTAGGCGGCGACCCTGTGGAAACCACTCAGTTCGGCCACTATCTCACAGTGAGCAAATTTGCACATATGTCTCGTTTAGATATTTTCATGGGCACTGTTCAACATAAGTAGCAGCCATTATGCCCCCCCCCCCCCCAATTTCTGCTAAACCTACGGAAACAGAAGCAGCTGCTCAGCATCCTTTTGCAGTTGAAGTGCCGACGCCACAAAACATTGCTATTCTCATTCATGTTTCATTCTATCTATCTTGGTTCTGTTGAACGTCCCTTCACATGAAGTATTTTCCAGACTAATAACCTCCAACTCTTCAAAAAATAAAAATAAATAAATATAATAATAATTATTATTACCACATTACTTTTCTCTTAACCCTTGAACACACACGGCATTTATTCGCTATAGGCTTTTCGGCCTCGATGTGTGAGAGTGATACAAAAATTTAAAATGAAAAATATCATTAAAAAAAAAAAAAATATATATATATATATATATTTTTTTTTTTTAATGATATTTTTAGTAGGTTGGTAGTTGACTAAGGTACTCAGCTATCATATTAAGTAGGAATCGTGATCGTGTTAGAAAGAAAAATAAAGAGCCATGTGTGCGGGGGGGGGGAAATATAATTAAAAACTCGCTGATTTGCAAAATAATAACGCTTAGTATGGATATTTCAACTGAAGGTGAGTTAACCAGTCTCATACGGATGTAGGCCAGAGAACACACGTTAACAGGGAGAGAGAGAGAGAGTCTGCCGATTGGACTGGATATTGCATGGCTTCTATAGATGTTTTTTTTTATTATTACATATGATACAACATTACATACATTTGTTTACACATGATACATACATTTGATTACATATCATACATACTTGATTACATATTTTTCTTTTAAAAAAAATTGAATCTTTTTTTAAAATTAAAATTATGATTAATATTGTGATTACATATTTACAACATAAGATTACCTATAAGACTATTACACTTTTTTTTTATATAATGTTCGTCAAGTAGCTTTATTTTATGGTCCTACATGTTTCGCCAATTTTTTCTATCGGCATCTTCAGGGAATACAAACTAGTAAGCTATATGAAGGTAACAGACTAGGTTATAACTGACGGTTCAAATTCATACAAAAAATTAGTTTTGTATGAATTAGAATTTGATGATGCACATAATCTCACTAAAATTCTTGATGCTGTTCAGAAGAGGGCATTTTGGCTAATTGGGAACCCAGTACTGTTTTATACATATTTACATATGTATAAAACGCTTTATTTTATGTTTTAATCTTATGTTTTATATTTTTGTAAAAAAATATAAAACATAAGATTACCTATTTACAACAGGTAATCTTATTTTAATAATTTTTTTTGTAACAATGAAATTCGTACAGATTTTTTTCCTGTATAATGTATTAATAATAATAATACAATATTTATTTATTTAACAATGAGTTATATATATCTTTACAATTTTGATTTTTTTAAAAAAAAATCTTGGATGAGATGTAATTTCTCAGCTTTCATCCTCGAAGCTTATTTATATAATAATAATAATAATAATAATAATAATAATAATAATAATAATAATATTCCCATCCCAAAACCTTAGCATTAGTTCTGTATAAGGGTTTCTTATTAAAATGAATTAAATGAACTGAAAATTGTAAAAATATAGATAAATAAGATTACAAAAAGCAAAGCTAGTTTTGAAGTATTCTGGTTTTGTACATTATTAGTGGTGTCCGGAATAAACCATATTTTCAGGTTTACTTAAAGTAATGTGGTAATCTTCCATGGTTTTAGATAATCCACAATGAGTCTCTGACTCCATGGAGGTCAAATGATCATCATCATCAAATTCCTGCCATGTACCCTCAAGGGGTGTACAGGATATGATAGTACTACATGAAAAAAATTACATCATTACTAACTTCCTATCTACAATTTTCCTCCAAATCAGTCTATTACTGTCAAGACTCCAACATTATCAGATCTTATATTTCTATCGTCTAAGGCACTTTGTACCGTATCAATCCACCTACATATCTTGGTCTTCCTCTGGGTCGTTTTGCAGCCAGCCTGCAGAGAACACTTGTTTTGCTAATCTTTCTTCGCCCATTCTGTTTAAGTGACCATACCACCTGAGATTAGCTCTGCTAACGCATTCCTGGATATTGACAATTTCAAGTTCTTTCCTAATATCCTCGTTTTTAATATGATATTGCCATTGATGCCATCTGTTCACGCCTATAATCTTTCTCAGGACTCTCATATCTGCAGTCTCTAGTCTTTGGTCAAGTGTTTTACTTCTGACCCAGCTCTCAGATCCATAAGTTAAAACTGGTTTGAATACTGTCTTGTATACAGCTAATTTGATGTTCCGACTAATTTCTCTCTTATTCCATATGAATTTATTCAATTGACTTCCTACCATACCAGCTTTGTTGATTCTGTTGTCTATTTCTATATTTAATTTACCATCTTCAGTAAAAATCGTGCCTAAGTAGCTGAAATGTTTCACTTGTTCCACAGGTTCTCCATTCACAACACAGTTGACATTTTCAATGATTCTGCCTATTTTCATTGTCTTTGTCTTTTTATTGCTGACCTTCATACCATATCTATTACAACAGCTATTCAATTTAGTCAGAGAATCTTGCAGACTTGTAGCGGATTTATTTAGAAGTATAACATCATCCGCATAAAGCTGACATTATGACATTGAGGTCAAATGTTAATAATAATAATAACGCTGTTAAAAATGCTAACTACTCCTAAAATATACAGATAAATAATATTACAAAAAGCAAAGCTATTTTTAGAGTATTATGGTTTTGTACATTATTAGTGGGTTCCGAATAAACCTTTTTTTAGGTTTACTTAAAGTAATGTGGTAATCTTCCATGGTTTTGGAAAATAAAAATGCTGCTATTTCTAGAAACTTGCTTCCCACTCCGTGTGGATTATTTAATCTTCAGTTCTTAAGGCGTATCAATTTAAGTTACTAATGGGAGAAGCCGCCCACTTAGTGAAGTACGTGCGTTAAACAGATCACATGTATCTTTGGAGAGAAGTCTGATGATTGGTTAGAGAGTATTCATTTTAAACCAATCAGCACAGTCACACTTAAATCGGACGTCATATCCTTAATTTTTCATTGTTCTGTAGAAGTTCTGACACATGTGAAGAGGGGTGTTTGGAATCTTGAAGAATTAGTTATGCCAGTGCATTTGTTGGTAATGTTATTAATGAAGTTAAGTGATCTTTGCTGACGAGCAAAGTGGAAACAACAGTATTTTGGATTCTCTCTCTCTGTTTTTGCACAATGAAGAAACAGTTTCTCCGTTTTAAACAAATAACTGATCAAACATTTCTTCGGTAAGTAATGTCTCTTCAGTATGTTTTTCTGTTTATTTGAGTTAGAACTAGTTCTATATAACAAATATCTAATACTTGGATGATATATAGTTTGATGCCATCTTTTAGATGGTTGTATAAAGTGTTAATAATGAGTTTCTTGGTAAATATTTTTTTAAAAATTTAAATTAAAAAAAAATATTTCAAATGTAAAACGATACTGTATATTCTTCCTTAAAAACGCAGTTTTTTTAGTTTTTTTAAAATAATTAATAATAGATTATTGAAAAATGAAACTCTGATCAAGATTTTCCTTGGAATCCAGCAAAAATATGGGATCATGGTCAAAAATGTGCTTTAAGATATATTACATACAACTAAAGTTTTTTACCATCCCTCCCCACCACCACAAAATAGAATTGTGGTGGTGGGGAGGGATGATAAGTGCTACTTTAAAATTTTTTTAAAGTAGCACTTATCAACAATTCTGTTCCTTACTCTCTAGCCCAACACGCACTAATATGCTATAGTATAACCTCTCTCGTGTAGGTTATTATTATTATTTGACACCTCCAGGGAGTCCAAGGACTCATCGAGGGAGAGTGTGCCAACAGCATCGAACGATTAGCCCCTTCCAACTATTAACCGCGCTCACAGTTACTTAACTGAGCCATTAGTAGCAGAGGCTCTACCAATCGACCAACCTTTGCCGGTTATATATATATAAAGAGTATGTTAGGCTCTTATTTTATCATAAAATTTTCGGTGGAATGAACATATCACCTATTAGGATCCTGTGATGCTTGTGTTTTATCCTTCAAGTAATTCGCAACACTAGCATTTGCTCTACTTGGGAAGTCAGGATATTACTTTCTTCATATTCACTGATTCTCTGTATAACTCTTTCCGTTTGTCATTTTAACTAGCAGCAAGAAAAGTTTTTAATGTGATACGCATTTCATTTATATCCTGCAGTCATTCTTACAATTTGTTAGTGATTGTGAGTGTGTTTGGGGATATTCAAATATCTTGATTTCTTTTCTGATAGGGTTCTATCTTCTCCCTGCTAATTTCCTTGAAATTAAGGAGAACAGAGAATAAGTGTGGGAGTGTAAATGAAGTTTACAAATTTTGCAGACATAATGCATTATGTATTAAAATGTGCAATAATGTATTAAAATATATAAAACAGATTGAATCACATAATAAGTGATTGCTTCCTGATTTACGCTTAAACGTAAACTCACACTTTATTGTTCAGGAGTGTGAAACCACATCCGACAGCATCGGTTGATTAATGCTGGGCTGGTTGGCCGATTGGTTAGCGTATCCGCTCTCCAGCCCAAAGGATGCGGGTTCGAATCCCGCCCTGGGCATAGATGTTGTGATTGTCTGTGAAAATTCTAGTGGTGGTGATGGTAAGCGGTAATTGCCGATCGTTGGTGGATTTGAGTGATGGAGACAGAAGGCTGTAGAGCAGGTGCCCTCCTTTGATGAGTCTTTGGACTTCCTGGAAGTATCAGATAAATAATAAAAAAATCCTTATTCAGTAGGTAATTATGCCAGGGATATTTTAAAAGGAGTCTAGACTGCTGCTTGGCTTAATTGGCTTCTGTTGATAAAACACACATGGATTAACTTCACATCCAGCAACAGTTTTGAAAGTGATCAAAAGAAGTCATATGTTACCCGATATTGAGTGTATGAGAGACATTTTTCCCATGTTCTAATGAATGAATGAAAACAAATGTGCATATAAGTCTACTAGAAAAATTTGGTTGTTAAACAAAACTGTGATTTTAGTCCTGTCAGCAATCACTTGGGATGATTCTAGCCACCAGAATTCAGAATTGAAAGTGCTACCAGGAGTTGGTTGGTTGGTTAGTTAGTTATTCACATTCGGCATCACCGAATGTTATATGGTCACTCCAGTAACACATAGGGTTTTGGGAGTGAAGCCTTCTGCTAGAAGAGGTGGTGTTAGTAGAACAATCACAAACATCAGTGCCCATGGTGGGATTCAAACCCACAGCATCTCGGCTAGAGAGTGAATATGTTAATCACTCAGGCAACTAGGGATTGAAAACGGAAATTTACCTCCACCAAACAAATTTTACATGGCACTAATGAGTATAAGCATTTTGTACTAGTGAAGGAAACTTTGACTGGGTGAATATTATGCAAAAACAATTTAAGACACCTTTGTAGTATGCAATTCAGAAAAATGATGTGATTCATAATAAAACTAATTTTGCTTTGATGAAGCATCTAGAATATCTATTTTGCAATTCTTGACCTCATCTTTGAGATTTCTGGGTGTCACCAGTCTGCTTAAATTTGAGGTACAAGGATACAGATTTGTTTTGAGTACAGCTGTCTTGCACAGGATGTTTCAGAATGGGCTGGTGTACATGTTTGACAACAGATGAGCAAAGCAGAAAATATATATTATATATAGGATATTATGCCCAAAACAGTGCTAAAATCTCTAGATACCTGAGACAGCAAATGAAGTGTAGGCCTTATTACATTTCAGAGAGTTTTATTTATTTTATAAGTACTTTCTATCAAGATATGTAGCCATGGTAAAAGTAGTTTGAATGGAATACATGGCAAAAAAAAAAAAAAAAAAAAATCAATACAAATGAAATGTTAATATAATATAATAGTATAATGTACTGAATTAGAGGTTTGAGTTATTTGGTTCAAAGTACTATTTGTTCAGTAATATGACAAATAAATTTTAATCATTTATTATATGATTTATATATTTTAGGTAGGATATGAATTTTATGTTTGACTACCCCATGTTTATATAAGGCCTGAAGCAGCTTGAAACAAGTTCCATGTTTGGTCTCTATAGCAGGGTTTCCAGAGTGTATGAAAAATAAATAAAAATGCAAAACAATTAGAAAAATTAATTAAAAAATAGAAAACAAATCTTAGCCCACTCATGATTGGGAAACACATAATATATATACACACCTAGAGGGGGGGTCCTGTCCCTCCCCCCCAAAGAAAAAGGAAAAAAACACTAGAAAATTTTCCCCAAATCTTTTCCTAATTAAAATTCATTTTTTTTTTTTTTTATTTATGTTGTGTCGTGTCTTCTATTTCTATACTACTTATGAATTAGCGATCGTTGCAGATGCTCAGTCATAGGTAGTAAGTATGCATTCTCAAATTGTTTACTCAACTCGGCCCCCTCCCCAAGATTAAACCCTTAGTGCACTACTGTATATATATATATATATATATATATCGGATCTCTTCATGTCTGAGGACTCGTGATCTTCCTGATGATGCTTCGCCATTTCTTTCTCTCCTGTGCTTCTCTTATTGCTTGTTCTAATTTAAGTCCAGTGATTCTTGATATTTCATCAATCCACCTGTAGGATGGTTTTCCTCTTTTTCTTATCCCACATGGTTAACCCTGGATGATTATTTTTTTCCAGGCAGTTGCCTTCCCTTCTACATATGTGTCCAAAATATTGCACTATTCTCTTGTCAATTATGTTTATTAGTCTTCCGTGGATATTCAGTTCTTCTAGGATATTTTTGTCTGTTCTTTTTTCTTTCCAGACACTCTTAACAATCTTCTCCAGCACCAGAGCTCTAACACCTCAATTCTTCTTCTGTCATGTTTTGTCGTTTGTCCAAGATTCAGAAGCATAGAGAAAGATCGAATAAACTAAGGTTTCTACAAGCTTAATTTTGGTCTTTCTGGAGATGTGCCTGTCTTTCCAGATCTTAGTTAAATCATTCATCGCTTTCTTAGCTAGTGCCGTACTTCTGCTTATCTCTTTGTTACATCCATCTTTTTTTGTTATTATCACTTCAAGGTAATTGAAATTGTCGACAATTTCAATTCCTTCTACATCTATCTCTTTTGCATTGTTTATAACCATTATTTTGGTTTTGTCTTGATTTATTCGTAAACCATGACTTAAGCTTTCCCATTCTAATTGAGTTAGGATGGATTTTAATTCCTGTTCATTTGTTGCTATTATCACTGTGTCATCTGCGTATCATAAGTTAGTGATTGTTCGGCCACCTAATTTAATGCCTCCATTCCACTTTTTTAGAGATCTTTTCATTATAGTTCTGTAAAGGTTGAATAGTAATGGTGAGAGTATGCATCCTTGTCTTGAACCTTTATCAAATTGGAATGCAGGGGATATACTGAGTTTTCAGTTCTTACTGTTGCTTGATTTTGTTGATATAAGTTTTTTACGAGGGTTACTAGATGGTTTGGTATTCCTGATTCTTGCATGATGTCCCATAAAATATCCCATCTCATACAGTCAAAGGCCTTGGAGTAATCTATAAAGCATAGATAAAGGCCTAAGTTGAATTCCCTTGCTCTTTTCGATTATTTGTCTGATGGTGGAACTGGACTAGTTCCACCATTATCCCAATCTACAAGAAAGGCAATCACAACAAATGTGAAAACTACTGCACTATTGCCCTTATTTCACATACCAGTAAGATTTTACTACACATTATCAAGGAAAGATTACAAAGCTTTATAGACCATCAGATCTCAGAAAAGTTGAGGAAATAGATCTATTTCCTCAACTTTTATCCTTAACCTTCTTGAATAAATCTGTTATTTCATTAGAGTTGGAGTGTCTTTCTATTTCTTTACAGATGTTTTGGATATAGCTATTTTTTATCTTTTTGACAAGATTTTTTAATAGCTTTATTGAGATTCAGGTAATTTGAGTTTTGCCAATCTGTTGCTTTAATTTATATATATATATATATAAATTAAATTCAAGTTTTTCTTCAGTTGCATGGAACATTAAGCATTATCATAGATAATTGATAACTACAGAACTCCTCAAGAGGAAGGTATTTTAAAATGTATCTTTAGAATTCTACAGTCACTCTGTATGCCTTTTTGTTTGATTCAAAAGCCAGTATATCTGGCTTCAGTAAAGGACAAATTGGACCCAATTTTACATGCAGGTGTTCATCTTATCCTGTGTTCCCAAAGTCCTTCAAGCTATGTACAAACAAGAAATACAGTTACTAGTAGTTTAGAACAATGAGCAGACATCACCAACTTGGATCTAAAATTTAGCTCTGATTTTATACATTAAATTAAAATCAAACCAAAAGAAATATTTGCTCTCAAATACCATGTTATTCCTGCTACAATAGAAAAAGACATACTGAGTAATCATGTTTTCCAATCCATACTAATTGCCTAATAGCAACGCCAAGTTAACATCTCCAACTTTCATGTCTAACTACACTGATCCAGTGAGTCAGATTGTTGTCACTATCAGTTTCACACAATTTGTTCATATGCCTATCTAATACCATAAATTCTGATTCTGAATGTTCTCAGTTCTTCACCCTCGAACCCTTCTTTACCAAAATGCTTTTGAGCATACTGCAGATAATCAAATGGTGGCATAAACTTATTCATAATCTATAAAAAATATTTTCAGGTTTAAGCCAATGGAAGTGTGTGTGTGTTGGGGGGGGGTAGGAAAGCCAGTCAAACTATGCACAAAAAAAGATGTACTCTTTTTTGTCTATCCTGTAATTCACAATTGTAGAATTTGATTATTAGAATTTGGAGAGAAATTAATATAGTGTTTGAATGCAAAGAAGAAAGGCAAGGACATTTTGAGCCAGAGTAGATAAAACAGGGGGGAATTCTAGGTTTGGCATTCTCAGACACAAGTTGTCTGATCTGATGAATTGTATTGTCCTTGTGACTCAAAGTACCTATGTAAATTATTGGGTATTTAGGCTGCCAGTTAAGATTTTATTACAAAAAAAAAACAAAAAAAAACCAGATGGGTTTGAATTACTATAAGTAGTTCATAAATAGTGTTTAGACTATGATGGATGTGGAAACTTTTATTGACGGTTTCTCTATTTTATTTTTATACAGTTCTTCACTGAAGAACTGTATGGTATTTTATATTGTCTTTCAATCTTAAGGAAAGGAAAGAAGAGTTAAATACAGAGAAGGGAACTCATGCATGGCAGATTAAAGACTTGTGAACAAAATATCCATATCGAGGAAACCCAATCTCCTGTTCAGGTGTGTTCTCAACAGCGCTGTTGACAAATCAGAAGGCTTCACTTCCTCTGACAGATAATGCCAGAGGAAGTGAAACCTTCTGATTTGTTATTATCAAGGTTTGGTTCAGTGTACCATCTAGCAGCCAGACTGTGAAACCATTTTATTGCAGTATCCTTAAATGGAGGAGTGTCTAAATCACAACACTTTGCTTGTCATGCCCTTGTAAGCATATCACCTGCACTGCATATGATGTGAATGTAAGGGATGGAGAAGATTTTTTGTACAATAGGCTATATTGGTAATTTCTGTTTTGTAGGACACATGACAATGGATCATAATGACATAAGTTAGCATCACAATATGGTTATTCAAAGAAATGGTAGTAAATATCAACTATTGTTTCATAGCCAAATAGCAAACAAAGTTTGCCTTTGATAAAAACTTTAATAAAAGTTTTGAATGACAGAGTGTATATGGAACATTGAAGTTACTTTATTGCACTGCTTAAAAAACTCTGCCCTTGAAGTGCATAGGTTTACATTTTATAAGTGCTTTTGATTAAATGTTTCACTACCATAATAGCTATTTTGAACTGTTGGTCCTCATCAGAGACCAAGCAGAAATCTTGTCAGAGTAAAAATCATGTTTTTGATACTGTAGGATCCATGTCAAAAGGTTGCACTGACATGGATACAACATTTAGCACCTTATGGACTTAGAGTATGCACGTGAACTCTGTGAGGTCATATGCAAGTGAAACCTTAATCCAAAGATTTACGATTTCATCTTTATTTGAATAGTTTTATTATGCCCAATTGAAGCCTTTGCACTCTTTCCCCTAAATGCTTGGGATTTATACACTGACCAAATGTTCATTTACATAAAATTTTTTTGGCATAGAATTTTGGTATTGAGAATTAGGTTAAGAGTGAAGATTTTGTTTTCCTAAAGGCCTTTTTAGTTTGCTGATGAAGACCTGAATATTCAAGATAGCTATCAGGCAAATAAAGCTTTGAATAATCAAAAGCACTAATAAGATTTGAACAGATGGGCTCCTGTACAGAATTCATTAATGTTTTAGTGCATCGGTTCCCAACCGATGGTATGTGCCCCCCCCCCCCCCCAGGGTACGTGCTGGGCCGTTCACGGTGCACGAAAAATAATCAGTAATGGAAAAACAAGTAAAGTATTGTAATTTACAAGTAAATTATTGTAAAATAGTTTACAAGTAAAGTAAACTATTTTACATTAAGATAGGCACTGAACAAAATTGTCACTATTTAAAAACAGCTATTTTAAAAACAAGGGGTACAATTTATAGAAATGGGTTTAAAAGGGGTATGCAAGTGGAAAAAGGTTGGGAACTGCTGTTTTAGTGCAATGTCTACCAAGGGAACTCTGATGCCAAAGGTTGTAATTTTAAAGTTTTTTTTGCTATTTGGTTTAAAAACAATAATGGATAATCAAGGCATGTTCAAAAAAGACTGAACTTTTGCTATAAAGACTTTATTGCTCATTTTACAACATTTTAAGCACTGTCCCCTTCAAAGTAGTCCGTTCTACTGGCGATACATCATTTCCATTGTTGGAATGCAGTTTTTGTGATGGCATGCAGTTTTCTTATCTCATTTCCCTGAATCTCCTCTATGGTTTGGAAATGACATTCTTTCAAAGTGGTTTTAAGTTTGGGAAACAGGAAAAAGTTTGCTGGGACTAAGTCTGGAAAATAGGGTGGATGGAGTACAACGGAGGTCTGATGTTTTGCTGGCGCATTGTCGTGAGGCAACATCCAAGTCTGGTTTTCCCACAATTTGGGCCTTTTCCAGTGCACAGCATCCCTTAAATGTGCTAAAACTTCCTGGTACAACTCTTTGTTTACCATCTGACCACATGGTACAAATTCATAATGGACAATGCCTTTCCAATCAAAAAACACAACCAACATCACCTTGATCTTTGACCGACTTATCTGTGCTTTTTTTGGTCGAGGAGACCCTTTCCCCACCCACTACAACAATTGCATCTTGGTTTCAACATCATAGCCATAAACCAATGTCTCAATCTTTATGAAGTTTGCAGCAAAATTTCACGCACGCACACACATTGTTCTTCAATCTCTTGTTGTCACTAATTGGACGAACAGCTTGTGCATGTGATCACTTCAGCGGATGTAACTCGATGACTAATGCTCATAGCAGAAGGGGGAAAATGGCAGTTTGTTGTCAAAACCTGTCGCTAGGTGCGCTTGGTAGCTGCAGCTGCAGCACACTCTCTGTGCCGTTGGTGCACTATTAAAAAGTTTGCTCTTTTTTTGAACATGCCTTGCATATTGTCTTGTAACCAAATTGAAGGCTCTAGATGGGAGCCTTCCCTCAGAAAACAGAGCACCATCTTTAAGAATATTTGGAGTTTGCAATATTATTAAAATGACAGTTTCATTATTTAATTTGAACAAGATTTTTCCTAATCTTTGATTGAAAAAAAAAAAAAAGAGTAAGGAGATGCTGAGAGAGTGCAGAAGTGAAATGCAAATAGCTCTGTTTTGTCTTTTGTTATTAGGAATCACAAAAGTACAACTGCTATTTCATTTTAAGGCGAATTTTGAGTTTTTCAAAGTTTGATTCTATTTGTTGATGAAATTTTTACACACTTCAATGTTTATTGAATGAAGGTGGGAGACTTTTTCATCCCATTTTTGTGTGTTTCTGTTTATTTTTAAAAAAAATTATTAAAAGGTCCTTAATGTCCACTTGTTGGAGAAACAGAATTGTTAGTTGTATTCAAGGCTTGAATTCAAGATAAAAAATCAGCAATACTTGCAAGTAGTTAACAAAAACTGAACTTCACTCAAGCTTACAACTAAAGAAAAGCTATCAGCATATTGAAATTTGTCTTTGAAAGAGCAAAATTATGATATGGGCTCCATGGGGGTTGCTTCCTTGTGGTAACATTTCTAGTTTCATGATACAAGACTGCCAGAAGAAGAAGAAAGAATATAATTTGATTCTAGTCACAAACTGGAGAAGCTTTTTTCTTTAGCTAATCTTTGCGCAGGTAGTTTTTTCTGTACCCAAAGCTCAGATTTTGCACTCAACGATAGAACAAATTTTGAAGAGTCGTTTAATCACCAAAATAACCAAGTATATGGTCATATACCCTGGATGGTTGCATAGCATCCAGGATTCAGAGAGGTCATCACCCTGCATCAGTGATGGTTTGGTGGGATGATGTATCAGGAGTATCCAAGTTGCATTTCTGCAAGAAAGGAGTCTAAACCTCCACCCAAGTTGGAAAACACTGAGTTGGAATCTGTGATACAGCCCCTGAACTTTCATGGTGGGCAGTGGTCATTCCAACAGGACTCAGTCTCTGCACACAGCAGTGGTTGTAGGCGAATATGCCCTACAAAATAGAACAGTATTTTGCATTAGTATGAAATTAGATGCAAAGAAGCAATTATTTATAATATTGACGTAGAATAGACTGGACACCTCCAATGAGCAGAATGTACTTCCTGGTCTCATATATCCATTAAAAATCAAAATATTTCACCAACAATAATGATAAAAACAGTTATTCACAATTAATTGTGCTATGTAATAAAATAATTGACAAAAAAAGTATTCTGCTCAAGGCAGATAACGACCTTTTCTTTTTGTAGTGACTGCTTATTTTTACATCATTTTACATAATAAGGGTTGAATTTTGTTTTTATTGATCTGCATTTTTCTGCATGAGAAGTTTTACTGATAAGTATTTTATCGATTCCAAATATTAGGAGCTAATGAACTCGCTTCATAACTGCATAGATTGTTTCTTTGATTGTTAATGCAAAGTGACAGATCTGGTTGCATATATCCATTTTTGAAGTACAGTATTATTATTATTATTATTATTATTATTACTACTACTACTACTACTTAACACCTCCAAGGACTCATTGCGAGAGAGCACTCCACTCCGCTATATCATCTCACCGTCCTCCCTACTACGTAATTTCCCACTATACATAGCTATCATCACCGCTAACAACAGTACAGGAAAACCTCGCTTAACGCGAATTCGATATGCGCGATTGAGCGAATGATAATATTTCCCACTTTAAGCGAGTGACTAATCAGTTAACGCGATTTTTTTACTTCATGCGAAATTTTTTATCGCCAATTAGCATCGAGCGGAACATTCATCGAGCTGGATCTCATTCAGAGACATAAAAGTGATGCTAGTAATACAATGATTGTGTGAGACCTGGGATACAGCGAGTCTACAGTTTGAACTATATTAAATAAGAGCAAAGAACAAGGAAAAGTTGCTACTGCTTCTTTAAGCATGCAGAGTACCCGAAATAGAAGCCATTTAATGATCGAGATGGAGCGTCTTCTATCACTCTGGATTGAGAATTATAACGAAAAAAAGAATACTTTTTAGTAGGAATATTCAGGCAAAAGCTCTTAATATTTTTACCTCATTGAAAGAGACCAAATTTCAAGAGGAATGTGAAAGCTTTACTGCGAGTTTAAGAGGGTTTGACCGTTTTAAAAATTTGAACTGGACCGCATAACGTAAGAATAACTGGGGAATTTGCGGCCCAGTTTCCTGAAGAATTGCAAAGAATAATTCAGGAGGGCCATCGTCAAATATTCAACTTTGATGAAATTGAAGTTGAAATTGAAATTCTCCCACGATGAGTCTTTTGACTCCATGGAGGCCTGAATAATAATAATAATTGGTCTCTTATTGCCAACAAAAACTTTCCTAGCTAAAACTGAAGCATTTCAACCAGGATACAAAGTATCTAAAGATATCTTACACCTTTATTAGGAGGCAGTGTAGAAAGCGACTTTAAACTCAAGCCAATGCTAGTATTTCGTGCGCAAAATCCAAGATCAAACATTATTGAAGAAATCGAAACAATTGGAAAAGAACTTGGATTTAATGAACTGGATAATGAAGATGTGAGAAACTTGCTCGATTCCCATTCAGAGCATTTAAGCGAGAATGTCTCCTTCAACTAGAACAGTGTTTCTCAAACTTCAGATATCCACGTACCCCTTCTTAAATTTTCATTATTACCAAGTACCCCCTAATTAATTAAGTAATTAAAAAATAAATTCATTCGTGAATTAAAATTAATAAATTAATTTACAATATTAATTAAAATTAAATATCTATTTTATTTGAATTTATATGTTCATGCCTCGCCTACTCCCCGTATACGGGAATAAAAAGGCGTTAGATGATTTTTTTTTATGTAAACAAAAAATATGATTTATTTTTAAATTTTCGTTCTCTAGAGATGTCAGACGACACACTCATCAATTTCATTTGATCCAGATGCAATATCAACGTTTTCTTGTTGCTTACAGCTACTTGTATTTGCTATATTGCTCTCTTTTGGGGGTTTTATAAATCCAATCTTTAATAAATGATCCATACGTAAGAATTTGAAAGCTAAAAAAAATACTGTATTTATTCAAATATAACTCTAACTTTTTCCCCAAAATTAAAGCTAAAAAATCGTGTTGCGAGATACGTGCGGGAATTTTCGGAAACTAAAGTTTTCAGAAAAAAACTGAAAATGGTGCAACTTACCAAGAAGCTCCTACTCGTTATCACTACTTTTGGCATCGAGAAGAGTTTCTTTGTGTGCATCGTCAAAGTCATCTTCTTTCCCATTATTTCAGCAAAAATTACCACTAATTTACAAGACTTGAGATACGTAGGTCTATACAGCAGTTTCTGTTGAAGAGGGGATGTGATTCATTAGTTAATGCTGTTTTATCCCGGTTGTTTCTAATTGCACTGTTTCTTGAAAATATAATGACTTCTTTAATTATGCATTGCCGAAATTTGCCACGTACCCCCTAACGACCTTTCGCGTACTCCAGGGGATACGCATACCACACTTTGAGAAACATTGAACTAGAAGAACAATGTGCACATGAAGAAGAACAAGAAAAGAATGTTACGACTAAGAAGCTAACTGCAGAAAAACTTGAGCTAGTATTCAATCACATTGCGTATGCTAAGGAAATTTTGTTTGATGCTGATCCTGATATGGAACGAAGCTTCGAAAGTCTACGGAAATCTTGAAAAAGTCAAGCACGATTCAAACATCTTTACTTAATTTTTTGGAGAAAAAGTAGCTCAATAAAATATTTAGGCATTAAATAAAAATTTAAGCAATTAATTTTTATTAACTTTGATGATTTTAGCCTCTAATATAACTTATGGTGTATTTTTTCCCCAAATTTACGCTAAGTGATCTATGAATTATAATTATTTCTATTTTTTATTGTATTCACTCAACACGATTTCGCTTAGTGTGCATTAATTGATGGATTAATTAATAGCGTTAAGCGAGTTTTTTTTTTTTTTTTTTTGTCTATAAATTGCGTGTGTTCTTATGACTGATTTGCTTATACGCGAGATGAAAAACTTGTTTCCGGGAGAAAAACCGATCTCCATATAAGGTCTGTTAACTCACCTTCAGTTGAAAAAGTCCATATATATATATATATATATATATATATATATATATATACACAGATTGACTCGGTTTATGAATATGTTAATAATTTTAATCACTTAAACACCGAGATATTTAAGAATAAAAGTTTATTGGTAAGCCAACTTCGTCAGGTGTCAAAGTACAAAGATTTATACAAAAAAGACCGACAGAAATATTACACACTAGCAACAACAGAGCTATATAAAAAAACACCAGTTAGGTTCAAATTGGAGTCCGTGCTTCAGTTCTACCTGCATTTATACGCGTGCGTATGATCTCGCGAGAACTCCAGCACTGAATAGCAGAGCTATGCGAATCTGGCAAATTCTAGCTAAGGTTGTTATTCATGTGGGTAGAATAGAGGGTGATTTCTTTTGACTCCAGGATACGTCTTTTAAGCTCATCATAACATTTGTGAATATTAGAAGTTTGATTCCAGTCTATTTGGTGTTGGTGACCTTCATCAGATTTTACAGAGAACAAGACGTGGCTGGCGAGGGCACTGGCTCGGATTCTATTATAAGAGATCTCTCTTTTGTGCTCTTCAAGACTGAGAAAGATTGATTTATCGGTCTGCCCGTAGTAAGGCTTACCACAACTACAAATAATTCTGTATACTCCTGGGAAATGAAGATGGTAATGTTCTTCTTTTGGCTCACTAAGGATAGATCGGAGTTTAGGTAAAGCAGAGAAGCATGTTTTAATGTCGAACTTTTTTAAAATTCTAGCCAGTTTCGGGGGGAGAGAGAACTAATGTAAGGAAAGGAGATGTAAGCTCTGGGGATAGTAATATCTTTATTAGTTTGTTGACGACCGTGAAAAAGAAGTTTCTCAATACTTCTTGGAGCGAAACCATTATTGACAAAGGTCTTTTTGAGGAAATTAAGTTCATTTTGAATTTCTTCGTCGTCTGATAATAAGGATCCGGCTCGATGTGGAAGAATAGATATAATGCCATATTTCTGCGGAGAGTAGTAGTGAGAGGATGCCTGAAGGTGTTGTATCTGTATATGTTGGTTTCCTGAAGATTGAATTTTTAATGTTATAAGAGCTTCTGGTTAGCTTTATGTCTAACAAACAAAGACAATTGTTAACTTCTAGCTCAGAGCTGAATTCGATGTTGTGATTAAAGTTATTTAGATGATCTAAGCAAACTTTGAGGTTGTCTGGGCCGTGTTCTCGTATAAGAAAAACACCATCAATGTAACGGAGCCGGATTTTAGGTTTCAGTGTGGCCGAACAAATTGCTTTGTCTTCGAGAAATATATTTGCTAGCACCGGGGTAAGCGAACTACCCATGGCTAGACCGGTGTTTTGTTTGTCGGTCTTGTCTTCGAATCTGAAGTAACCTGAGTTGACACAATGGTTAAGTAAAGCGAAGAGCTTCTTTGATAATTTGTTCTTGAGAAGAGTGAGAACCTCCTGAGTTGGAACATTGGTGAAAAGCGAAACTACGTCGAAGCTTTCCATCATGTCCGATTTCTTCAGTTTGAGGTTTTTGATCTTGGAAACAAAGTCAGCTGAATTCTTGATGTAATAAGAGGATTTACCTGTGAGATGTTTTTAACGAAGAGGCGAGATATTTAGATAAGTTGTATGTGGGCGATTCGGTGTCTTCAGCTATGGGTCTTAATGGAGTATTTATTTTGTGAAACTTAGGAAGGCCATACAACCGTGGGATAAGAGGATGAACGGATCTGAGCGAAAGGCGGATATCCCTTGGTAATTCCGAAGTTGATTTTAGAAGATTGTTGGTCCTATTATGTAACTATTTCAAAGAATCCATCAAAACAGCTCGGGCACATAGAATTTACCATAAGGCAAAACTAGATCTATCGGAACGAATTGTCGATAGTAATCGCAGTCCGGCTTCTTTTTTCACAAAGAAAAGTTCAATAGAAAACCCCTTAGAGGCTTCCTTAGACAATATGTCATGGAACAACACGAAAGAAATCAGCGCACTTTTGGCTTCAAGAACCCAAATCATAAACTTAAACTTATCAGAAAGTTCGATTCTCTCAGACGTACACAGAACGTTCCTCCTCTACTTATGTTTCCTCCTTTTTTAAAAAAAGTAGTTTTAATAAATCTTCACATATCATCACAACAGCGGAAGAAAGTGTTCTTGCAAAGGTACTCAATTTCGTTCTCGCTCCTACATCCATTCCTAAAGGGCTTTTCTTTTTCTCACTAAGATAGAAGTTGCCTCCTTACTTTCAACCCAAGACGGAAACCTACTATGGATGGAAGCTATTTTCATAATAAATAATGCGAAACCACATGACAACGTTTCTAGTGAAAGAGTGGCCATTAAAAAACTGAGAAAGAACAAAGACATTATCATCTTACCAGCTGACAAAGGAAATGCCACAGTCATTCTTAATAAAAACAGACTATCGCAACGAAATTCTTGAATTATTAGAGGCGGATACTTATTCTGAACTTAATATGGACCCTACAAGAGAGTTACATAATAGGACCAACAATCTTCTAAAATCAACTTCGGAATTACCAAGGAATATCCGCCTTTCGCTCAGATCCGTTCATCCTCTTATCCCACGGTTGTATGGCCTTCCTAAGTTTCACAAAATAAATACTCCATTAAGACCCATAGTTGAAGACATCGAATCGCGCACATACAACTTATCTAAATATCTCGCCTCTTCGTTAAAAACATCTCACAGGTAAATCCTCTTCTTACATCAAGAATTCAGCTGACTTTGTTTCCAAGATCAAAAACCTCAAACTGAAGAAATCAGACATGATGGAAAGCTTCGACGTAGTTTCGCTTTTCACCAATGTTCCAACTCAGGAGGTTCTCACTCTTCTCAAGAACAAATTATCAAAGAAGCTCTTCGCTTTACTTAACCATTGTGTCAACTCAGGTTACTTCAGATTCGAAGACAAGATCAAGAAACTAAACACCGGTCCAACCATGGGTAGTCCGCTTTCCCCGGTGTTGGCAAGCATATTTCTCGAAGACTTGGAAGAAAAAGCAATTTGTTCTGCCACACTGAAACCTAAAATCTGGCTCTGTTATATTGACGATGTTTTTCTTATATGGAAACACGGCCCGGACAATCTCATAATTTTCTTAGATCATCTAAATAACTTTCATCACGACATCGAATTCAGCTCTGAGCTAGAAGTTAAAAATTGTCTTTGTTTGTTAGACATAAAGCTAACCAGGAGTTCTGATAACATTAAAATTTCAATCTTCAGGAAACCAAAACATACAGATAGATTCCTTCAAGCATCCTCTCACCACTACCCTCCACAGAAATATGGCATTATATCTATTCTTGCACATCGTGCCAGATCCTTATTATCTGACGACGAAGATATTCAAAATGAACTTAATTTCCTCAAAAAGACCTTTGTCAATAATGGTTTCGCTCCATAAAGTATGAGAAACTTCTTTTTCACGGTCGTCATCAAACTAATGAAGATATTACTATCCCCAAAACTTACATATCCTTGCCTTACATTAGTTCCCTCTCCCCAAAACTGGCTAGACTTTTAAAAAAGTTCGACATTAAAACGTGCTTCTCTGCTTTACCTAAACTGCGATCTATCCTTAGTTAGCCAAAAGAAAAATATCACCATCTTCATTTCCCAGGAGTATACAGAATTATTTGTAGTTGTGGTAAGCCTTACTACGGGCAGACTGATAAATCAATCTTTCTCAGTCTTGAAGAGCACAAAAGAGAGATCTCTTATAATAGAATCCGAGCCAGTGCCCTCGCCAGCCACGTCTTGTTCTCTGTAAACTCTGATGAAGGTCACCAACACCAAATAGACTGGAAACAAACTTCTAATATTCACAAATGTTACGATGAGCTTGAAGGACGTATCCTGGAATCAAAAGAAATCACCCTCTATTCTAGCTGCACTCTCACCCTCTATTCTAGCTCTATTCCTCTACCTTAGCTGCAATTTGCCAAATTCGCATAGCTCTGCTGTTCAGTGCTAGCGTTCTCGCGAGATCACATGCACGCGTATAAATACAGCTAGAACAAGCACGAACTCCAATTTGAATTTAATTGGTGTTTTTTTTTGATAGCTCTGTTGTTGCTAGTGTGTAATGTTTCTGTCGGTCTTTTTTGTATACATATCTTTGTACTTTGACACCTGACGAAGTTGGCTTACCAACGAAACTAGTTGTGTCCATATTAAACTTTGATTCTTAATTATCTCGGTGTTTAAGTCAATAAAATGATTAGCATATATATACTAGGGGAGGGTTCCGTAACCCTGACGCCTACGGCGCCCAACCTTCCCGAGTTCCGGACTGGTAGGCCGGTCCTCCTTGAATTCTGTTAACTCGAATTTTGAAGACTCGACACTCAGGCTAGCCCCTGAGTTTCAAATAACTTGACAACAAATGTGACACAAAAACGTTACAAAAAAAAAGCTTATTTTATTTTATAGAGTATATATATATGTAAATAAGATTTTTTTAAAATATTTTTTTTTCACCTTGGTAATAATGTATATTATATTAGGGTTACCAAGTAATTTTATAAACTTAGTTATTTTACTCCTAATCCCAAGTAAGCAAACAGTTAAGTTTGCGCCTGAAACGTAGTCCAAGTCTAAAGGTGGTGCAACACTAGGGCAACTCGTTGTAAAGGTGGGTGAAGCTCTGATCACTATTCTTAGTATTTCCCATAATGTAAAGCACATCTCACTAAGAGATGTATACTGCAATACATTATGGATGGGTTCACTACCCTGACCGGTTTCGACCTTTTTTGAGGTCTCCTCAGTGAGTAGCTAAACCCTAAATACCAAGGTTTTAGTAATACAGAGCCTTATCAACTTTACCTATGAAGTTGCTAAAAGGTGTTTTTATTTTGAATAATCTCTGGAGGAGATATAGATGTAAATAAGATTTTTTTTTTTTTTTTTTTTTTACTTTGGGAGTAATGTATATTATTCCCAAGGTAAGAAATAGACTTGAGACTTTAGACGTGAACTACGTTTCAGGCGCAAACTTAACTGTTTGCTTACTTGGGATTAAGAGTAAAATAACAAAGTTTATAAATTTACTTGGTAACCCTAACATAATACAATATAATATATATATTCATATTTTTATATACTGACTTAGATCCGAGAGTTAGAACAAACATATTAGATTTATTCACAATGCAAATGTTTCGTCGGAAAGCGACTTCTTCAGGCATTAAGAAACACAGAAGGCAAATAAAAAAAAATACTATAAAGAAGCATTGTGTCACTTAAATTCGACTATTATAAACTTCATTTAACTTTGAACTGGAGCTACAGTCCGTGTTAAAGTTCTATTGTTAGGCATCTGTGCGCGTGACTTCACGAGTGCGCCAATATTTGACAGCAGATTTGAATGAGTCCGGTAAATTGTAACTAAGGTTACTGTTTATATGATGAGGATCCATAACAATTTCCTTAGACTCGACTATGCGGCATTCTACCTCGTCGTGGCGTATATGAAGGTTTCAAGTTGGTGTCCAGTTTATTTCATGTTGGCGGCCTTCATTATTTGTGTTTACTGAAAACAGGACATGGCTTGACAGGGCACTTGCTCTAGTTCTTTTGTAGGCAATGTCTCTCTGGTGTTCTTCGAGACGTAGGAGGATGGATTTCTCAGTCTGGCCATAGTATGGCTTACCACAGTCGCACGTAATTTTGTACACTCCTTTGAAATCTAGATGGTTTGTGTTTGCTTATAATTGATTTTAATTTGGGAAGAGTAGGGAAGCACGTTTTTATGTTAAACTTTCTTAAAATTCTTCGTTGTTTCTTGGAGAGCGAGTTGATGGATGGTAAGGAGATATAACCTTTGGGGTTGTCCTGTGTTTCTGAGTTGTTTTGATGGTGGCGGCATAAATGCTTCTTAATAGTTTTTAAGAGTAGCCATTACTCGTGAAGGTTCTTTTTAGATGTTCATTTTTTAGGTCTTCATCATCTGACAGTACAGATCTGGCACGATGCGCTAGAGTTGAGATGATACCAACTTTCTGTGCTGGATAGTGATGTGAAGACGCATGCAGGTATCTATCCGTGTGTGTAGATTTTCTAAAGAGATTTTTATGGAGTCAGATGTCTTGGTAAGTTTTACGTCCAGAAAAGGAAGAGATCCATTATCTTCAACCTCCATGGTTAATTTGATGTCGTGGTGGAAGTTGTTTAAGTGATCTAAAAAAGTGTGAAGGTTATCAGTACCGTGTTCCCAGATAAGGAATATGTCATCTACATATCTCAGCCAGACTTTTGGCTTAAGAGAGTAGATGAGGAGATTGCCTTTTTTTCGTAGTCTTCAAAAAGATGTTGGCTAGTATTGGGGATAGGGTACTGCTCATTGCTAATCCTTTATTTTGTTTATAAACTTTCCTCTCAAATTGAAAGTAATGGCTACTCTTCAAAAACTATTAACAAGCATCTATACCGCCACCATCAAAACAACTCAGAAACACAGGACAACCCCAAAGGTTATATCTCCTTACCATACATCAGCTCGCTCTCCAAGAAACTACGAAGAATTTTAAGAAAGTTTAACATAAAAACGTGTTTCTCTACTCTTCCCAAATTAAGATCAATTATAAGTAAACACAAACCAGCTCACAACCATCTAGATTTCCCAGGAGTGTACAAAATTACGTGCGACTGTGGTAAGCCATACTATGGCCAGACTGAGAAATCCATCCTCCTACGTCTCGAAGAACACCAGAGAGACATTGCCTACAAAAGAACTAGAGCAAGTGCCCTGTCAAGCCATGTCCTGTTTTCAGTAAACACAAAGAATGAAGGCTGCCAACATGAGATAAACTGGACAACAACTTCAAACCTTCATATATGCCACGACGAAGTAGAAAGCCGCATAGTCGAGTCTAAGGAAATTGTTATTGACCCTCATCTTATAAACAGTAACCTTAGTTACAATTTACCGGGCTCGTTCAACTCTGCTGTCAGATACTGGTGCACTCGTGAAGTCACACGCGCACAGATGCCTAACAGTAGAACTTTAACACGGACTGTAGCTCCAGTTCAAAGTTAACTGAAGTTTATAATAGTCGAATTTAAGTGACACAATGTTTCTTTATAGTGTTTTTTATTTGCTTTCTGTGTTTCTTAACACCTGAAGAAGTTGGCCTTCTGACGAAACATGTTGCGTTGTGAATAAATCTAATTGTTTGTTTTAACTCTCGGATATAAAAATATGAACATATCCCAATTCCGAGTTAATATAACAGATAGTCATCATATTCTTTCTGACGAGGATAATTTCCAACTTACTAAAGCTTATCAGAGAACACTTAGAAGTATTGGACTCGCTATCAACAGGCTTATCTTCCTGAAACGTTATAAGTTCTCTTCTATTATTCCGAAATCCTTACAATTTAGGGAAGTCATTACTACAGAAAGAGCACACAGAATCTACAAAAAAGCAAAACTAGAACTTTTAAGGGAGAGGATTAGCGATACCAAATGCAATTTAGTGAAAAATCATCTTTAGAAAACAATTTAGCGCTTCCCTAGACTGCGTGTCATGGAATCACGTTAAAGAAATTAGTACACGTTGGGCATTAAGATTTCAAATCGTAAACAAATATAAGCTTATCAGAAATTTGCTCAAGTCAACACAAGAACAGCCAACCCCTAACAATCTTCATGGAAGATTTAAAAAATTAGTGATAAATCAGTCGTCATACGTTCTAAATCATGACAAAGAACAAATTCTCAGAAGAGGTCTCAATTTTGTCGTTGCACCTAAAATCATTCCCAAAGAAATGTTTCTAGCTAAGATAGAGAAAGTGGCATCACTACTTCCTACCGCAGGCCCGAGTTTACTTCGCATGGGAAGCAGTTCTTGCGATTAATAATGCAAAACCTCCATCTGATAATATCTCACTTGGCGAAAGGGTAGTTATTAAAAATCTTCAGAATAACATCGTTATCTTACAAGCTGATGAGGGAAATGCACTGTAGTTCTAAATAAAACAGGTTACAGTGACAAAATCTCAGCTTTATTAGAGTCAGATACATACTCGGAAATTGAAAGCGATCCACGATACATACGCCTTTCTGTTCGTTCTTTACATCCACTCATTCCAAGATTATATGGTCTCCCAAAGATACACAAATAAAATTGCCCAATGAGACTTATTGTGGATAGTATTGAATCACATACCTACCGGTTATCTAAATATCTGGCATCATCCTTAAAAGGTTTTGCAGGAAAATCTCCTTCATATATCAAAAACTCAACTGACTTCGTCTCTAAAATCAAGAATTTAATACTCAAGTCTTCAGATATCACAGTGAGCTTTGATGTAGTTGCTCTCTTCGCAAACATTCCAACTCAAGAGGTTCTCGATATTTTAAGCAACAAGATTTCAAAAAAGATGTTTTCCCTGCCATCACATTGTGTAAACTCTGACTACTTTCAATTTGAGGGAAAAATTTACAAACAAAATAAGGAATTAGCAATGGGTAGTCCCCTATCCCTAATACTAGCCAACATCTTTTTTGAAGACTACGAACAAAAGGCAATCTCCTCATCTACTCTTAACCCAAGAGTCTGGCTGAGATATGTAGATGACATATTCCTTATCTGGGAACACAGTACTGATGACCTTCACACTTTTCTAGATCACTTAAACAACTTCCACCAAGACATCAAATTAACCATGGAGGTTGAAGAAAATGGATCTCTTCCTTTTCTGGACGTAAAACTTACCAAGATATCTGACTCCGTAAAAATCTCCATCTTTAGAAAATGCTCTGAAAGCGAGGCTGGGTGACTCTGAGACAATGGCACGTAGAGGCTATGATTGATTATGGTGTCAACCAATCCAGTTGAAAGTTGTCATTTGTCATGAGGTGCTGTTTTTTGTTTAATAAGTTTCATCTGTTTTGCGTGCGTGAAGTGTGAACTGACGCAGGCAAGTTTTTATATATAATACAGACAAGTTTTTAATATATACTTTTTTGCCTATATTTACAATGGAAACAGTATTATAGTCGAATGAGGTAAGCCTCATTTTTACACCTTTGAGTAATTCAAATATACCAACCAAATATATCATTCTCCTTCATTATTGTTTTCTAATATACAGTATCTTAAGTCAAACAGGTTGTCCCCCACTCTGTGCAGATTCGGTTTCAATTAATTGATAAAGTATTCAAAGTTATCCCACAGTTAATTGCATTGCACCAATTAAGATGAGCATTGATGTGCTGTACACTTAAAACTTTCATACATCGATAAAAATGCAATCATACGGTCTAACTGAATTTTCTGGCGCTGTTTGCATAAGCCACGACAGCACACCTAACCTAAATGGGCACGCGGCGCCACTGATATATTATTATTATTATATGATACCTCCAGGGATTCCAAAGACTCATCGAGGGAGGGCACCTACTCTACAATTATCTCCACCACTCAATTCACCTACTAGAACGAACCGTAACTACCATCATCTACACCAGCGCCCTCTACTGCCCACCACCACAGATTTTTCACAGACTATCGCAAACATCCATGCTGGATTCGAACCGTAGCCTTTTGGCTGGAGAGCTGATACTAACCAATCGGGTTATGATTAAAGTTTTGTTATTTGATTTTTAAAAATTTGGGAATAACTAAGTTAACTCCATATATTTTCCGATATGCGAGTTGGTTGTCAAGGTAGGTTTTTCGACTCAAACCCCCCCCCCTCCATACAGGCGCTCAAATAATTCAGGCCTTCCTTACACTGCACAAACTCACCCATTCGTACAGTATATGATGGTGAGTTAGCCGATCTCATACGGAGGTAGCAGGTTTTTTCTCCTGGAAACTCGGGTTTTTCATCCCGCATACATACAAATCGGCCCTTCAGAACACGCAATTTACAGACAAAAATTACTAGTTGTGGTGGTGTTGGAGGTGGGCGGTAGATGGCGTTGATTCGTAGTAGAGGTAAGGTGTAGAGACAGTTGAAGATGTCCTCCCGCGATGAGTCTTCGGACTCCTTGGAGGTATCAAGAATAATAATAATAATAATAATAATATAGACCTAAGTTTGATTCTCTTTGTTGACTAGAGCAGCGTTTCTCCACCTTTCTAAGCCCAAGGACCAGTTAAATGCCTAAAACAATTCTACGGACCACTAAGTTACAGAGGCATAGTTTGGGGTGGGGGGGCATCCTCACCGGGCGGCACTTTTTTGGCGTTTAAGAAATCTTGCCATACTGTCTATGGCAATAAAACTATATTGTTGTTCACTTCACCCCTCTTTTATTATTCCTCATTTTGCCGCTACAAATTTAGCTGCAGAATGACGAATAATAAAAGAGGGGTGAAGTGAACAACAATATAGTTTTATTACCTCTGCCTTTGAACATTCTGACCCTATTTGTTGGTTTTTTTTAAATCCATTTGATTTCAATTATTTTTACTTACTTATTCAATTTTAATTTGTTTTGTTTGGATAATTTAAAAAAATATATTTATTTAATTAATTTAAGTCTGCTTGCGGACCACCTGTCCCATCGTCACGGACCACAGGTTGAGAAACACTAGTTGAATCGCTATATGGGCTATTTCAATTTGAGGTGACTTAACCGATCTCATACGAAGGTATCAGAGCTTCATCTTTCATACATGCAAATCGGCTCTAGTACCACAAAATTTACAGACAAAATATACTATTAGTAGCCCGAGATGAGGTTGTATTGTACTGATGGATTGTGGCGTAGAGTGTGTATAGTAGTGCTTTGTATAGATGGATGATTAAGTTGTGTGGAGTGCCATCCCGCGACGAGTCCATCGTGGTGTCACTTAATAATAAAGATATTTTCAGCAAGCATTGTGGTATCTTCGTGACATATTCTTAAAAACCATTCCAGGAAGTCATGGTGACGACTGTTCTTTCGGTAAAAGAATGTTAAGCTTAATTTATAAACGCTCTTTATCAGTTTTCAATGACAGTACGCGATTCCAGAGAAAATGCAAAAAAAATCTTTATAATTTTACCTTTTTTTTTATTTTCTTAATAGCTTTGGGAATTTCATTCAGGTCCCATCTTATTCGACCAATTTTTGCACCCTACAGAATGAAGTCTTTCTTCAAAAAAGTATCTGCTAATTCCAAATATCGTCCTAATGTTTTCCTTCTGCACTTTCTTCAGGTTATCAGTGTCCTTTCTCAGACTGCAAACTTAAATACGGGAGTTTAAATGAGATGTAACTTTTGCTTTTATAATTACATGATTACAGTTTTATCTATTATCGAAGTTCCTGAAAACCAATTTAAAAAATTCTTTCTTTTCTTTTTCTTTCTTTCTTTCTTTTGTTTTTTATGCATTTTGTTTAGAAAATTTCATATTGGACTGCATTACTATACATATTATATTTTTGATCTTCTACTGTTTAGAGTTTATTGTTACTCAAATACTCTCTTGAACATTTTAAGCAGTTAATTCTTAATTTCTCTTCCTCAGACAACGAAATGTCTTGAATTTGTCTGAAACATTTGTTTCAGATAGAATTAAGGCTAATTAATAGAATTAGTTTTGCCCTTCAGTATTAACTATCCTTCCCATTTCAATGGCACCTTCACATTTAGACATTAAACTTAATTTTATGATGTTTATCATTGATAGAAGCTAAGAATAACAAGATGCAACACTGACCCCTGTGGATCCACTAATTAGAGGAGTCCGATCGGAGGCATGACCATTCTGTACTATTTTTGTGTTTTCTTCCTTAACTATCCTTATTACAGTTGTGAAGATGGTTAAAAAAAATTATATCATGAGATATTAGACATATGAAGAGCCGAAGGTTTCAATTCGGCGACATATAACTTGTTTAAGTTAAGGGATATATATCCCATATAGTTTCTTAGCCGAATAAGAAACTCAAAGAGTTTCATGCCGAATATAGTAGTAGAAACTATATAAAGTTCGGCGATTCCAAGCTTAAGCAAATACCTGGATACTGCAGCAACTGACCCTTAAGGTAGTGCAAGCTGAGGCAACTCATGTCTAAGGTGGAGCAAGCTCCGATCACTATTCTTGATATTTACCCATAATGTGAACTTAGCTCCTAGGAGCTGCAGTATCCAGGTGTTTGCTTACGCTTGGAATCGCCGAACTTTATATAGTTTCTACTATATTTGGCATGAAACTCTTTGAGTTTCTTATTCGGCTAAGAAACTATATGGGATATATATCCCTTAACTTAATCAATGATATCGTAAGGTCAAAATGTATGAAGTCAAAATTATTTGCATCACCCAGTTCCCTTGTAACGGTATCACTAAGTAGTAACAGGCCTGCTGTTCTTCACAAAATATTGTGATACCTATTATAAACACAAGGTCTGCAAGACCTTGTGTTTCACATTTTCTGAGCGTCGCACAGCGCTGTAGCTTTTCCCTCATTTGGAAAGACTTGGGTTAGAATCCCTTCAATTATCGAGCAACATTTATAAGCACTTTTTAAGTTGATCGTAAGTTAGTCTTATACGCAGGTGGAAGGGATTTTCATCCTGAAACGGGCCAGGAGAATGCACGGTATTAACAGACTTATTACACTACCGTTATAGTTGCTTTGGCTGTGATTCAAATTAAATCATTTCACTTCTGAATAATTTATGATCAAGAAGTGAAATGGTTTAGATTTGACCTCCGCTGAATCAAATGAATTTTACCCCTCTCCCCATTGCAAGTTAACTTATGTCTACAGTATTCCTTGTTCGATATTTCATGTTTAGACATATCACATCCACCCTTGGAGCCTCATTAAGTTTCATACAGACATTTTTTCCATACTATATCTTTCATACTATAGATCTTGTATTTTCATTATACATATTCCAGAATTGAACATTATGATCAGCGCCAGTGAGTGGTTTCATAACCTGAAGGTTCTTGCATCACAAGAATCCTTAGTAAATACTGGATTTAGTGCATCTCCCTCTAGAAGAGTATCATGGCCCGTTTGTCTGTCCATGAAGGAAACTGAAATCTTTTATCAATAGACTTATTTTTACTGGCTCCTTTTAAACATTCCATCCGTTTTTTTTTTTCTCCTCTTTTCACGAAAGGTTGTTAACCTATATTGGTGGGAAAGAAGTCAACGGATAACATAGTGTGAGGAATAAACAACCATAGCGCCTACTTTAATAAGATGTAGGACCTCCTTTCGCTGCAATGACTGCAGCATTCCTACGGAGCATACTTTTATAAGCGGCGTACGGCATAGCAATCAATGGGAATTTTGTACCATTCTCTCTCTCTCTGTAGGTATATAATAAAGTCCTGGACTGTTCTGGGTCGGACGTCATTTGACTTCATCCGATGCTCCAGTTCATCTCACAGATGTTCAGTATTGTTGAAATGAAGGCTCTGTGGAGGCCATCAAGTGGGGTGACGTTTATGTCCACTAACCACAAAGTTATAGCACCAGCCGTATGACGTGGTACACTCTTGCTGAATGATACAGTGGTCACTTCCGTAGAAACGCCACAAAATAGGAAGCACTTCATTGTCCGGAATGTGTGTTCATTGTCCATGAACACACAGAACCTCTAAAAGTTCAGTGTGTTCATGGCACCACAGAGGTCCGAGGCAAAAACAGGACCATACCATCACACCGCTACCTCAAATTTCATTGCTGGGGTTAAGCACTCTGGTAAGAGACGTTCACTGGGCATCCTCCACACCTATCCGTCTGCTCGGTGGAGGATGCTGCATGATTTGTCACTCCATAACACAGCTTTCCAAGTTTCAACGTTGTCCTATTACACGCTCTTTGCACCACTGAAAACTACTCTGCATATTGGTTCGGGTAACGTGAGGCTTTCATATTGCGTTCTTACCATGGAAACCCATGTTGTGAGTGTTGGTTTTGAATGTTTTTGTACATATTCCAGTTCGAGTCGATGCCCGGAACTCCGCATTCAACGTGTTGGCCGACGAATGGTGATTTTTACATATTATCCTTCGTAGCACCCTAGGTCACGTTCGGCGAGTTGTCCATTTCGGGTAGCACTTGTAATTGACTCCATACGCTTCCATCTCAGTATCGTATCAGTGGTTGTTGACCTGCGATAGCCCAATGTGCCAAACAGGCCTATCTGTTTGGAATTGACATGACATCCTCTCACAACAACGCCTCTTTCAAATTCCGTTAGTTTCCATCTTGCGTCCATTTCAACCGGACACAGTTGCACTGATTTGGGAGCATCATATTCTTCAAATTTATACCGGCTACAAACACGTGATTTGCTACATGGCTCGCTGCACGTTTCTTGTTGGGGGGGGGGGTTGACTTCTTTTCAAACAGTGTATATGGGGATAGTGTGGATGTTTAAGTGGTCAAAATAAAATGAGTAATCCGCGTAGATATTTCGAATTACCATCTTCGACGAATGCCTCTGTTGGTTCCCTTCATTTTTTTAATCGATCTTTTGCATCTCTCTCTCTCTCTCTCAACATATATGACTGTAACCTTTTTGTCTCATCCTGTCGTATTTCTGGTTTCGATCGTTCATTTCATGTCAACATCATGTTCTCTTACCATTTGCTGTATTTTAATGTTTTTGTCATCCTAGTTTGTGTCTTTATCCACTTATAGATAAATCGTTTATATATAAGCCAGTCTATACTTGGAATGACTCGACGTTTCGCAGTGTTCTTTACAATGTTTTCTGTTGTTAGCAAAATTTTCACCTGTCACTGGTCGCGATCACACACTAGTTGTAAATCTTTCTTTTGAAGCTGTATGACTCCGATACACGAATAATTGCAAAGTTGTACATTGGAGTAGTTGGGTTAAGGTATTTTTAAAATGAATTTATTTTACTTAATCCAGAATCCGTCCTGTAGAGACCAAACGTATAACTTTTTTCAATGCACTCCAGTAAACGGAGCAGTGGTTTCACGCAGGAGATGAAATTCATCTCCCACCTAAAGATGTTCACAGTCTTTTATGCCGATAGCAGCATTCGAACCGCAGCCTGTTGGTTGTAGGCGCGAGTACATAAATAGAGATGTATTTAAATTTTCTTTAAATATATATCAGATATTAATATGAATTCATGATCTGAGTATGTTGTTACTTTATTTCGATTTTTTTTTTCTTTCCCTAGTATATATTTCAACCGTACATTATTTTTTATTTGTCCGTATATATTTATTTACTTTTGTATTACACTCAGAAGAGATCACAAAACCTACAGCACAGCAGTGCTAAACGGGACGGAACCTGTTAATTGTTTTCAGGTGCACGCCAGTAGTGTCCGGCGCCTGTGTGCAAAACTTTAGTTAGCGCCCCTATCCCTCTCCTCCAATAAAAAAATCACTTTAAAGAAACGTTTTTTTAAAGTATTTCCTCCTCTTTGGCGCCTTTATTATCCTGGTGCCTGTGTGCGTTGCACATATGGTCGGCGCGCCCCTGATTGTTCTTAAAGAACTAAAGGTTGAAGTCATTGGTAAAAATGGCACCGGGAGAACTGCTCCAAAGACAAGAAGTAGGGCGAATGAAACAGGATCATCCACTTGTGTTTTTATGTTACACACACACACACAGAAACTCCTTTCAATCGCTTTCTAATTACTATTTCTTTTGTATGTATTTTCATGGATGCCACTCTTTCTCAGAGAGGCTTGTGATGTACTGCCCCAAATGCGCGAAAAAGTTGGATTTCGAATTTCTGTAGTGTTGGGAGTTGTGCAGGCAAGAAGTGTTTTGAACTTTCGAAAGAAGAGAAAGTTTTTTCTGAGGATGAGTAAACTATATATGTGTTTGGTTCAGGAAATGCTAGATATGAAAGTCAATCTAAGATTTTTATTTTTATTTTTTAAATCCCTATTTTGACTGGAGTTCGAAATATCAGAAGTAAAAGGGAATGAAATAAGAGTTTGAAATAAGATTATTAGCATTGAAATTTATTAGATTTTTACCCACTGGAGAACGGTGAGGAGATTAGGGGAACTTGAACCATTTAAGTACAACCTAATTTGTTTGATGAAAAAAGAGGAATGTAGTGTCTTGTCATCAGCAGCACTGGATAGAAGTTGAGGTTTGTGAGAGAAGGTATTTAATGTGTATGAGAAATAACAGAACAGACGATACCCCAACATTGGCAAAGAAATCTGATTTGAGAAACTTATCCATTATGATATGAACAGGGAGGTTATTCATGTCGTCCCAATCGCACAGGCCAAAAACCAGAATATAAGATGGTAGCTTGGTAAAGACGCCTGAGGAGTTTTTTAAATTTTTCTGTGGATTGTTTCCAAAGATAGGTAAGGTTTACTAGGAGGTTTGCGAGCAAGAGTGGCAGAATCCATATTAGTTATCACTAATTGGTTGACCTGCAGCCAGTGGATGATTTTCTGGATCTTCACCAGTACATATTGAAATAAGGGCAATTGTATGATAGTTTGACTACCTTTATCTCTTTTAGTGGGCGGTGATGTTCCTTGGTCGCTTATACAAAGAATTGGAGAGAAAAGCTGATGCTAAGAGGTCAGCTTTATATTTAGTCTGGATGAGAGAAAAGTGAAAGCATGGATGGGTAATAGTTAGGCACCAATACAAAGTGATCACAATTAAAGTATC